>NC_053154.1:247557539-247605039 GCF_016835505.1 Polypterus senegalus
TTTTTGCTGCCTTTTCAATTGTGTAATTCGGTTTTGTTCAGCGCTTTGGAACTGTTGCTTTTATCTGTGCACTGCGTCAGTTCACGTGAGCCACTCGGTGTACATGCATCGAAGGTTCCCAGCTGTGCTGGTGCCATCTCGTGCTATGTCCATGGCTGTATTTAATGTTACCTTAGTCCTGGCACTTAAAACTTTCTCTCGCAGTTTCGCTGAGTTTGTGTCAAACACCACCCTGACCATCTCATCTTCCTCTCCATAAGCACAGTCCTTCACCCGTGAATATTTACCCGTGGCAGTTTGCTATTGGATTGCCGCTGACGGACGGCCTTATATGGGCAGGCACTAAATTACAAACGCCAGCGGCAGCCTGTCTATGAACTTAATTTAAAGTGTAGGTTTACATCGTGCTTTGTTTCCAGTAGCAGAACTCATGAATATGGTTGTATATGTCACTCGCCGCTTCTTATTGTTTCGCTGCCTTCTCAATTATATAATGCATGTTTTCTTCAGCGCTTTTGAGGTCTTCCTGGTTTTCTATGTACTGCGTGATTACGTGGGAGGCGTGATGATGTCACACGAAACCCGCCCCACGGCGTTGAAGCTCATCTCCATTACAGTAAATGGAGAAAACAGCTTCCAGTTATGACCATTACGCGTAGAATTTCGATATAAAACCTGCCCAACTTTTGTAAGGAAGCTGTAAGGAATGAACCTGCCAAATTTCAGCCTTCCACCCACACGGGAAGTTGGAGAATTAGTGATGAGTCAGTGAGTGAGTGAGTCAGTGAGTGAGTGAGTCAGTGAGGGCTTTGCCTTTTATTAGTATAGATATATATACACACACACACACACACACACATATATATATATATAATGTGTGTGTATATATATATATATATATATATATATATATATATATATATATATATATATATATATATATAATGTGTGTGTGTATATATATATATGTGTGTGTGTGTGTGTATATATATACACACACATATATATGTGTGTGTGTGTGTGTATATATATACACACACATATATATATGTGTGTGTGTGTATATATATATATATATTATACACACATATATATATATATATATATATATATATATATATATATATATATACACACACACACACACACACACACAGTGTTAGTGTTAAGAGATATTTGCATTTTTCTGCATGTTTACTTTATTGCGCAACAAATACTCTTTTTTATATCTTACTAGCAAAATACCCACGCTTTGCAGCGGAGAAGTAGTGTGTTAAAGAAGTTATGAAAAAGAAAAAGAAACATTTTAAAAATAATATACCCTGATTGTCAATGTGATTGTTTTGTCACTGTTATGAGTGTTGCTGTCATCAAGTATTTGATTACCATTATTTCTTTCAATCAGGTTCGTATTTGGAAGATGTGTTGTTTTGAAGTTACTACCTTTACAATGGTCGACAAACATGGAATGTAACAGGTTTCATTCATCGAAGTGTTCACTATGAAATAAGATTGTTAAGCCTTATGGTAATGTTCCCTCACAGAAGATTTAGAGAGACACACAGGGAGAAGTATAATCTGAACCTCTCTACAGTCTTGTTTATTTTCGGGTTGCAATGTTCATCAAATTTACGTATCATCTGGTCCAGGGGCGGATTGTGCATTTCACACCATGGCTTTCAGTAGTGCTCTGTCTGAATCAACCCGCCCCTCAAACACTAAAGTTATAAAAACCATCTTAATATGCAGAAATACAGTATAAAGAGCCCCTGCATCGCAGATAGATAACTCCTGTAGCCACAATAAATGCCTTTATTAAATAGACAAACCAGGGATGAACAAGTTCCTTTCTACTGCAGCTACAGCCACGACAGACATAAAAAACATCAATAATAACTCAAAAATGCAATATTATTTAGGAAAATCGCAACATTTTATTCACCAAAAATTCAGATTATTTGTAAACAAAATCCATCCTCCTCTCTTTCCTCAAAAACAGTTCAATTACTCTGTCGTACAGATTATCCGTGCGCTTCAGTTTCATCAAAAAGTCCCTTTCTACCGCCATCGAAGCTAATGCTGAAAGTCGAACCTGCCCTGTCGTATTTCTGGCATAAGTTTTAATTCGCTTTGGGGCTGAAAATGTCCGCTCGACAGAAGCAGTGTACACGGGAATGATCACCGCCAAATATAACAATGTGTACAGCTGCCCCATGCTCTCATTCAGAATTTTTTGATTAAGGAAGTCAAGGAGATAAGTGGGAGATTTTCCTGCAAAATCATCCATGGCATACCTCACAGTCAGTTCTATTTTTAGCCGAGACAGATCAAAAACTGCTCCGTTGCTCTTGTGTTAAACTGGAGAAGGTTGCATGCGGGATATTTTTCTTGTATTCCCAAAACTTCTGGGGGTTGAGGAGCGCGACAAACATCAGTTTTTCGTGGTCTTGAAATGTGGTCTGTGTCTGGCAAATAATATTGTCCAGAATCCTGCCATGGAGTTGGCCATAGTGCGCGCGAGGATCGTGCGCTCGGAGCGCCTGTAGTGCATTCAGTGGCCTTGTAGAGTTCCTCATATCGGCTTCTATCCAATCAATGGGTCTGAATACAGTGACGTTGCCGTACGCCTGCTAGAGGGCCCTACTGACACCAACTCTGATCAAAATCTGATTGGTTGAAGCAACAGTTTAATCGACATTTATTCTGTGTTAAAAGGCCTGCACAACAGATTGTCAAGGCCTCTCTGCCTGCCAACAAATAATGGCTGAAATGTGATTGGTTAAATGCTTTAATACGAAAATACATGTCTGGAAGCAATACAACCATCGGATTAAAATTGTATCTCGTAAATATCTTGTGCGACCTTGCGATGTCCACGGCTTTATTTAATTTTAGTTCAGACCCGGCACTTAAAAGTTTCTCTCGCACTTTCGCTGAGAGAAGGTTTCCGCAAAGCTGCACTTATGAATATGCTAAGCACAGTCCTTCACCCGCGAATATTGACCTTATATGGGCAGGCACTCAATTACGTGGGAGGCGTGATGATGCGAGACGCAACTCCGCCACACACAGCGACCGAGCTGGAGGATATTACAGTATATGGACAAAATAAGGTTCCAGTTATGACCGTTACGCGTAAAATTTCGAAATGAAACCTCCCCAACTTTTGTAAGTAAGCTATAAGGAATGAGCCTGCCAAATTTCCGCCTTCCACCTACACGGGAAGTTGGAGAATTAGTGATGAGTGAGTCAGTCAGTTAGTGAGGGCTTTGCCTTTTATTAGTATCCTTTTTAATAAAACTCCTGTGTGCGTCTTCTGGTGAAGTGCGGATGCGCGGGGCCACATGGCACATGTTCAGTCTCTTCCTGTGCATTCCCTGTGTGTACAGAGAGAGACAGAGACACACACACACACACACACAGGGACACACAGGGACGCACGCACGCACGCGTGACACAAAAAGTTGAATATATATAGTCATCGCTGGAATACACTGTGTGCACAATTATTAGGCAAGTGAGTATTTTGACCGTATCATCATTTTTATGCGTATATTCCAACTCCAAGCTGTATTAACTTGAATGCTTATTGGATTTAAGCACGTCAGGTGATGTGTATTTGTGTAATGAGGGAGGGTGTGGCCTAAGGAGATCAACACCCTATATCAAGGTGTGCAGAATTATTAGGCAGCTAGTTTTCCTCGGGCAAAACGGGCCAAAAAAGAGATTTAACTGACTCTGAAAAGTCAAAAATTGTAAAAAGTCTTTCAGAGGGATGCAGCACTTTTGGAATTGCTAAGATATTGGTGTGTGATCACAGAACCATCAAACATTTTGTTGCAAATAGTCAACAGGGTCGCAAGAAACGTGTTGAGAACAAAAGATGCAAATTAGCTGCCAAAGATTTGAGAAGAATCAAACGTGAAGCTACCAGGAACCCATTATCCTCCAGTACTTTCATATTCCAGAGCTGCAACCTACCTGGAGTGCCCAGAAGTACAAGGTGTTCAGTGCTCAAAGACATGGCCAAGGTAAGGAGGGCTGAAACCCAACCACCACTGAACAAGAAACATAAGTTGAAACGTCAAAACTGGGCCAAGAAATATCTGAAGACAGATTTTTTTCAAAGGTTTTATGGACCGATGAGATGAGAGTGACTCTTGATGGACCAGATGGATGGACCTGTGGATCAGTAATGGGCACAGAGCTCCACTCCAACGTGGAGGTGGGGTACTGGTATGAGCTGGTATTTTTAAAGATGAGCTAGTTGGACCTTTTGCATTGAAGATGAACTCAAAATCAACTCCCAAACCTACTGCCAGTTTTTCGAAGACACTTTCTTCAAACAGTGATACAGGAAAAGACCATGATTTTTATGCAGGCCAATGCTCCATCACTTGCATTGAAGTTCTCCACTGGGTGGCCAGCCAGTAAAGGCCTTAAAGATGAAGGAATAATGACATGGCCCCCCTTCCTCATCTGACCTAAACCCTATCGAGAACTTGTGGGCACTTCTTAAACGCTAGATTTACGGGGGAGAAAAACAATACACCTCTCTGAAGAGTGTCTGGGAGGCTGTAGTCACTGCTCCACAAAAAGCTGATCGTCAACAGATCAAGAAACTGACAGACTCCATGAATGGAAAGGCTTATGACTGTTATTGGAAAGAAGGGTGGCTATATTCGTCATTGATTGATTGATTTATTTTTTTTGAAATGTCACAGATGTTTATTTGTAAATTTTGAGGTGTTTGTTTATTATTCTCACTATAACAGATGAAAGTTTTTTTCCTTTAGTTGCATAATAAATCTGCACACTAATAGTTGCCTAATAATTGTGCGCACATATGTATTCCCCTGATGATGTTCACACTCACATTTCCGTTGTGAAACATTCAGGTTTCAGGTTTATTAACATTTTGGATTGACTGATAGCACTGTGTTTGTTCCATATTAAAATTAATCCTCAAAAATACAACTTGCCTAATAATTGTGCACACAGTGTATATAAAGTCAAAACCGGAATATATAAAGTCGGCGTCGGAATTTATAAAGTCATTACTGATTATATAAAGTCAACATCGGAGTATATAAACTCATTCCTGAATATATAAAGTCAAAATATATTGATTGAAATGACTCTGAACTGAACTAAGTTAACAAAAACGTATTCAGAAAAATAAATAAAAAAACACTGTTCGGTTAATGTTTTGAAAATGATGCATGTGCCCTGCCCAGGATTGGTTCCTGCCTTGCGCCCAGTGTTGGCTGGGATTGGCTCAAGCAGACCCCCGTGGCCCTGTGGTCGGATTCAACGGGTTGGGAAATGGATGGATATTCCAGTGCTGACTTTGTATATTCCGACGCTGACTTTACATATTCAAGTTTTGACTTTATTTATTCCGACTGTGACTTTATATAATCAAGTTTTGACTTTATATATTCGGGAATGACTTTATATATACAAGTTTTGACTTTATATAGTTACATTTAGTCATCATTGCATACATTATTCTTCACCATAGAAATTTAAAGACTAAATTCAACTTCCATTCCTACCAAAGATATTTCTGGCGACTAAATAGAACCTGCTTATATCCAAATTCGAGCTATTGAGCTGTCGCCTGCCTGCCTGAATAAGTCACCCTCGCTTCACTCTTACTTTTTTACCGTTCATTTAATCATGGCTAGTGGCGGAAAAATTATAAAATGGAAGGAGGATTACACTGAGTATGGCTTTATCAAAACAATTATTGATGGCGATTAAAGTATCGATTATTCATAAAGCTTCAATTGGTGATCTGTTTTTCTGTGTTAACCTCATATTTTTTCATACTTCTTCTCAAACCAAGGTGGTGCGAGGGTAAAATGAATCGGGAAGCGCTGATCAATGTAATCGGTGTACCAG
Organism: Polypterus senegalus; assembly: GCF_016835505.1. Taxonomy (NCBI): domain Eukaryota; kingdom Metazoa; phylum Chordata; class Cladistia; order Polypteriformes; family Polypteridae; genus Polypterus; species Polypterus senegalus. The sequence continues at coordinate 247,563,447 of NC_053154.1, forward strand.
GAAATCATGCATTGACAGAAGTTCCCCTTTGCTTGGAATGCAAAGTGTGATTAAATGCATTATTTTTTAACGGGTTATGGAGCAAATGCATCAAAGCTTCTCAGCTGTGCTTGTGCTAAGATAAGGAAACATTTTAAAAATAACGTAACACGATTGTCAATGTAACCTTTTGAAAGTAGTGCCTGGAGAATTCAGTGTGGAGAAACTCTAGAGAAAGCGTGTATTAACTTGTGGATTTTTCTGTGAGTACTTGGTGGCAGCGTCACAAAGTCGCTTCCGTATGACTGCGTTAGCTGCGGAGCTCAGCTCACAGCGAAATGAGGTGAATGGGAGGGGAGATGATGACGTGACTCCCCACCCGCCTTAACTGTCAATCCCCCACAAACACAGTCTCTCGGAATTTGCATAAGCACAGCCCCTCGCCTGCAATTTTAACTTAGTTACAAAGTGATCAAAACTCTCGTTTATATCCTGCGTCCTCTCATTAAACTTGTATCCCGCATTACCCGTGGGCATGACAAACGCCAGCGGCAGCCTGTCTATGAACTTAATTTAAACTGCTTTGTTTCCGAAGTAGCAGCACTCATGAATATGGTTGTATATGTCACTCGCTCGCTTCTTATTGTTTCGCTGCCATCTCAATTATATAATACATGTTTTCTTCAGCGCTTTTTGGAGCTCTTCCTTGTTTTCTATGTACTACGTTTACAGTCAGTTCACGTGATTATGTGGGAGGCGTGATGATGTCACACGAAACTCCGTCCCCCACGGTTTTCGAGCTCAACTCCATTACAGTATATGGAGAAAAATAGCTTCCAGTTATGACCATTACGCATAGAATTTCAAAATGAAACCTGCACAACTTTTGTATGAAAGCTGTAAGGAATGAGCCTACCAAATTTCAGCCTTCTACCTACACAGGAAGTTGGAGAATTAGTGATGAGTCAGTGAGTGAGTGAGTAAGTCAGTCAGTGAGGGCTTTGCCTTTTATTAGTATAGATTGTAGCCTTTGATCCTCAAATGAGTATCTCCTTAGAATTCCAAGAACAAAACTTAAAAGAAGTGGTGAGGCGGCCTTCTGCTGCTATGCACCTGAATTTCCCCTTGGGATTAATAAAGTATCTATCTATCTATCTATCTATCTAAAATCTGGAATACCCTGCCAATAGGAATTCGCCAGGCTGATACAGTAGAGCACTTTAAAACGCTGCTGAAAACGCATTACTTTAACATGGCCTTTTCCTAACTTCACTTTAATTTAATCCTGATACTCTGAATGTTCAATTCATTATAATAACTATTCATGGTGGCTCTAAAATCCATACTAACCCCTACTCTCTCTTCTGTTTCTTTTTCCGGCTTCTATGTGGTAGCGGCCTGTACCACCACCACCTACTCAAAGCTTCATGATGCTCCAACATTGATGGACTAAAAGCCAGAAGTCTACATGACCATCATCAGGTCCTTCCATGAGAACCTTAAATACAAAGAGGACTGTTTCATTTATGTAAGGTAGAATGCCCAGAGGGGACTGGGTGGTCTCATGGTCTGGAATCCCTGCAGATTTTTTTTTTTCTCCAGCCGTCTGGAGTTTTTTTTTTTTGTTTTTTCTGTCCTCCCTGGCCATCGGACCTTACTCGTTAATTAATGTTGACTTATTTTATTTTCTTATTCTTATTTTCTTTTCTTCTTTTATTTTTCTATTCTTCATCATGTAAAGCACTTTGAGCTACATTTTTTGTATGAAAATGTGTTATATAAATAAATGTTGTTGTTGTTGTTGTAAATTACTTACAGTTCCGGAGCAGTCGAAGGGTTTAAATCAGTCGACTATGTTAGTCCTGAAAGTACGCCCCACCAAACCAACATTCCAAAAATCCAACCGAACTTACTGTTATCTGCTCGAACCAACACCGACTTACTATACTCGGACATCCAGCGGCATCACTGTCGCATTCGAACATTCATACAGTATATATATATATATATATATATATATATATACACATATACACACATATACATAGACACAGTGGAACCTCGGTTCACGTACAACTCGGTTCACAACCAAGTAGTTTGCCAAACTTTTGCCTCGGTTCACGACCACACACTCGGCATACAAACAAGCCAGTTTCCCTTTCGGTTTGTGCACGCCAATGATTTCCGCACGTGTTGCATTTATCTTAGTCAGACCTGCATGCTGCTGAGAGAGAGAGCCACGTGCCTGCCTGCTGAGGGGGAGGTTGCTGCACGTGCTTGCCTGCCTGCTACTTGGGGGGGTGCGTGCTGCTGAGGGAGTGGGGGGTACAGCAGAGAGAGAGAGAGAGCGAGCCGCGTGCCTGCCTGGCTGGTTCATTTAAGCAGAGCCGCTCTCTGTTCATTTTTCTCAGTCAGACATGCGTGCTTTCCTGCGCTCTCTTTGTGCTCTACAGTATTTCGTGTGCTTTTGCAGTTAACTATGGCTTCTAAGCAAATGAAGAGTGGTGAGATGAAAGTTTTGAAGAAAACTGAAATCGAAGAAAGAAATTATTGAAAAATTTGAGCGTGGCATTCGTGTTACTGACCTTGCCGCCGAGTACAGTACAAGAAGTTAAAATCTACGATTTCGACCATTCTAAAGCATAAAGAATCTATTAAAGCAGCTGATATTGCAAAAGGAGTTACAGCGTTAACCAGGCAGAGGCTTCAAGTGCTGGAAGAGGTGGAAAAACTGTTTACCAGTTTACTCATTTACCAATTTGAGAACCCTCGTGCTTTCAAGCAGCACAATGTAAACAAAGCCAGAATGCCAGCAATGTGGAGGGCAAACGCAAAGGGTTGGGTCACAAGGACTTTGTTTTTGGAATGGCTGCATGAGGCTTTCACTCCCACCAGTTAAACAGCTAAAAACACCAGAAACCCAAGAAGTCACAAGAGAGAAAACACCTGAAGAAAAACCATCCCTCCATAGCGGAGCCAGACTCTCCCTCCTCTCCATCCAGTTCCTTCTCACTTCATGCCAGAACTCATGCAAGGTTAGTTTTCTTGGTTGTTTTTGTATTACGGATTTTTCAAAAGTTAATTTTTCAGTTCGTAGCGTGAATTGTTGCAATGTTACTTTTCTTTTTTTTTCCAATGTTCCTTTTTTTCCGTTGTGCTTAAAACTTTTAAAAAAAGTTTTTACAGCGATCAGGCTGTAAGGCTAATGGCGTGATCTCCTGCACTGTTACTTTTTTTGGTGCTTGTGGTTGGTTTTTAAATTAAAGTTCAGATTTGTTCTTATGTTCCTCTCTGTTCTGGGAGAGAGAGAGAGAGCGAGAGAGAGAGCGAGCGAGCGCGTGCTGCTGAGAGAGAGAGAGCAAGACAGCCTGCTTGTGTAGCTGAGCAGGGAGCCTGGGTGTTTTGTGTCAGTGTTATTCAATGTTTTTACATTAGTTTACTATTACACTGTGCATTCTATGGTGTAATTAACTATATTTGTGCTTAATCCTTACATATATTTACATATTTATATATATTTACATACAGTTCGTACAGTCAGGAACGAATTAATTGTATTTACATACAATCCTATGGGAGAAATTGCTTTCGGTACCAAGGTTCCACTGTATATATATTTATTGAGATATATATATTTATTGAGAGATATATATATATATATATATATATATATATATATATATATATATATATATATATATACATACATACATACATACATATATATATATATATACATACATACATATATATATACATACATATATATATATATATATACATACATACATATATATATACATACATATATATATACATACATACATACATACATACATACATACATACTACCACTGCGCCACCGTGCCATAGTGCTGCTGCCTCGCAGTTAGGAGACCTGGGTTCGCTTCCCGGGTCCTCCCTGCATGGAGTTTGCATGTTCTCCCCGTGTCTGCGTGGGTTTCCTCCGGGTGCTCCGGTTTCCTCCCACAGTCCAAAGACATGCAGGTTAGGTGGATTGGCGATTCTAAAGTGGCCCTAGTGTGTGCTGGGTGTGTTTGTGTGTGTCCTGTGGTGGGTTGGCACCCTGCCCAGGATTGGTTCCTGCCTTGTGCCCTGTGTTGGCTGGGATTGGCTCCAGCAGACCCCCGTGACCCAGTGTTTGGATTCAACGGGTTGGAAAATGGATGGATAGATGGAATCACACCCTCTTTCGAAATGCAATGTCCCAAGAAATCTATGACAGGCACTCCAAATAGACACTTAGCGGGATTGATAATCAACCCATGCAGGCTCAGGTGCTTAAACGAGGCTCGGAGATGGGTAAGGTGCTCCACTTTTGAGGAGCTGGCAACCAAGAAGTTATCTAGGTAGACAAAAAGTCAAAACACTGAGGATAGAGTCTATTAGCCTCTGGAGAGTTTGCAAAGCGTTTTTAAGGCCGAATGGTGTTCATAGGAATTCAAATAATCTGAAGGGGGTGATGACTGCTGTTTTGGGGATGTCCGCCGGGTTTACAGGCGCTTGGTGGTAGCAGCGGGCCAGGTCCACCTTCGAAAAGATCACTTTCCCAGAGAGCCATGCCGGGAAATCTTGTATGTGTGGAACAGGGTAGTGGTCTGGGAGAGTGTGATTGTTCAGGTGGCAGTAATCCCCATTGGTCGGAAACATCCACCTCCTTTGGGCATCATATGGAGAGGCAATGCCCATGGGCTGCTTGATTGATGCATGATCCCTAGCCGTTCTGTGTTGGCAAGCTCAGCCTTCGCAATAAACAGATTGTCAGGGGCCAGCCGACTGGTATGGGAATGGACTGGTGGACCAGAAGTGGAAATGTAGTGTTCCACACCGTACTTGGTTTCTACTGTGGAAAAAGTTGGTTTTAGCAGCTCGGGGAATTCGTTGAGAAAGCAGGCAAAGTCGCAAGTCATAGCTATCATATTGCACAGGGCAGAGGTAGTGATACTGCTGAGTATGCAGGGAAGGGTGGCAAAGTCTTTGTATCCACAAGGCGATGGTTAACATCAACCAACAACCCATTTGCACACAGGAAGACCATGCCCAGCAGCAGCCTGGCCAAGACAAATGTCCAAGTGAAACACCTTCCACTGTTCCACTGAAAGATAAGGATGTGTGCTGCGTTCCATAGGTGGAGATCCTACTGCCATTAGCAGCCTCCAAAACGGGCCCTTCTCTCCATGAAGCCACATCAATAGGTGATCCAGGAAGCATGCTCACTTGTGCACCAGTATTACACATAAAACAGCAGCCGGACTGGGCATGTGTTATGTAGAGATGGTGGTCGGTAGGTTCTGATGAGATAGTGTTGACCAACCCGTGTGGGTTAAACTTACAAGGAGGACGACGACATTTCTTCCCGAAATTTCTTCTTCTTTACCATTTCAGAATCGGGCATGGTAGAATATGGCTGCCATTTATAAATGTTGTTCTTAATTAAGCACACTGAACTTCTGATAGACTTTGTGATACTTCAGTATCCATGACAGGTTACTTGATCTTGAATCCTCTAATCTTATGATCTCAAGATGCCTGGAGAAGAAATGATAAACACGGTATGGCTACTTTGTCGTCTTCTTTTTTGGTAACTTTAATAAAAAAGTATAAAAAAAAACAAAAATAATAATAAGGTAGTCATTATAATGAAGAGTGAACAACAGAGGTAGCTATTAATTTCCTTTCTGTAAATAATAATATACACAATATAAAAAGATATATGGTTTTCCTGAATGGACTTTGCCCTAATGAATCAGTCACAGTATACTGAATACAATTCATGGTGAGTGCATTTGTGATATAGCACAGATCATTTTGAAAACAAAATAGAACCATAAACTTGTCTCTGCAGTCCTTACTCTGATATCCTTACCTTTTAACATTCTTAAAAACAATCTACCTGCCTCAAACTCTTTATGAAGGTCTTTTAATACAGATTAAGTTTAATTAATGCTGGCATTGTATCTCTAGTAAAGGAGTAAAATCCACGGAGAGCGCTTCTGTCTTATCACACAGATCACTTTGAAAATCAAATCGAAACACAGAGGTCTCTCTGGAGTGCTTACTCTGCCACCATCTACAGAAAAAACTACTTACAATACAAGAAAGTGCACACTTAAGGGCTGACCAAAACAATGTTGTGTGCGACCCATGCATCATGAAAATGTTATTTTATTTATTTATTTTTAACTTTGGTCTTTATTTGCATGGCTGTTTTAGAACTAAAAACGATATATTTGTGTTTGCTATTAACTAAAATATTAATGTGCCATAAATACAGCACAAAATGTGGCATTATCTTAACATATAATGTTGCAATGTAAAAAATTGGCTTCAAAATTAAGAACTGTTTTTCTTATGATTACTTAAGAATGAAGGTTTTGCAAGAAGTGTTCTCATACCACAAGCAATTGCACCAAAGGTATCACCATGTACCGTCTCCATAATGATAAACATATTAGTTATGAAAGTACAAATAATGGCAACAGTACTTCAAAATACTTTGTGATAATCTAAAAAGCACTGCTTATTATACTAAAACATTTATAAATCTGAGAGAAAAAGGAAAATCTCACTCAGAAACAGCAAACACTTTGGAAGATGGCTGAAAATAAGCATGGTTTCTATTTAAAAAAGTACAGAGAAAAAAACTATTGAAATTCACCACTATACTGTTACATTTTCAATAAGTGCTTGCCATTTAAAAGTATAAGTAAACCCACAAACATCCTAGTTGTAAGTGAAAAACCTGGCATTAGCAACAGTTTAATACAGTATGAATCAGAACAGACACAGACACAGTGAGTATGAGAACGAATGGAGGACTTCAAATAAAACAAAACTATATGTTATTTAGAGACTCTTCAACATACTACACGTTAGAAGCATTATCAGGGGGTGCAGTTTTCTCAAATTAACTATAAATGTCAAGTATTTTATAAGACTAAAGGAGGTTAAATTGTAGATTTTAACAATTACTACATATTATCATCATGTCCAGAGTTGCATCAAGGCAAAAAAAACGTACCGGACAAGACGGCAGTCCATCACAATTCCCACTCATACACAAAGCCAAAATCACATTAGAATTGCCAGTTAGTCTAATCTTTGTGTCTATTCAGATACGGTAAGCTAAAAGATTGGATTCATAAAGCAGCAGCACTAACTGCTGCCCTACCGTGCCATCCATCTTGACATATACATTAACTGCTCATCAATAACTTTAAAACCACCTGCCTAATATCGTGTAGGTCCCCCTGGTGCCACCAAAACAGCCCTGATCCATCAAGGAATTGACTTCATAGGACTTCTGAAGGTGACCATAGGTATCTGGAACCAAGACTGTAGCAGCAGATCTTTTAAATCATGTAAGTTGCAAGGTAGGGCCTCCATGAATCAGACTTTTTTCCACCAAACAGATGTGTTCCAAGTCAACACCTTAAACTCTGTCATCATTCCTGAACAATTCTGCAGAGTGTCAGGATGCACCTTCTTGCTGAAAGAGGTCACTGCCATAAAGGGGAGTATGTGGTCTGCAACAATCTTTAGATAGGTGGTACATATCAAGGTAACACCCACAAGAATGCCAGGACCAAAGGTGTCCTAGCAGAACATTGCCCAAAGCATCACAATGGCTCTACTGTATTACCTTCTTCCCATAGTGCATCCTGCTGCCATCTCTTCCACAGGTAAAAAACACACACACACCTGGCTGTCCACATGGTCTAAAAGATGATTTGATTTATCAGACAAAGCCACCTTGTTCCACAGCTCCATAGTCCAGTTCTGATGCTTACATCCCCAATGTAGGTAATTTCAACAGGGGACAGCAATGGCACTCTGACTGGATGCACTGTGATGCACTTTGTGTTCTGATACCTTCACCTGTCAGCGGATTTAATGTTGTGGTTGATCAGTGTATACTAAATTTATTAGATGACATTTTCTTTTTTGTACTTCAGAAATAAGCTAAATTCAAAAATTATTTTTTAATTTGAGTATAGTAAATATATTAATTATTGAGATACTTTTATTTACAAAGTATAATTTATGAGCTCTCTTTAAAGATTTTTTTGTTAAGAAGTTACTGTCATTTTTATGATTAATACATGCAGGAAACAAATCTACTGATTCTTTAATTTTTCAATTCTTTTTCACATTTGTCCCCACATTAAAGAAATACTCCACCCAATTCTTAAAATGTTACACACCCAATATTGTCTGCACTAACGGCAAATGAAAATTTTAATCTCATGTTTTTAAGGGGAATGGAGACAACAAGGTTCCTGATACAACAAACTTTAATTATGAGCAATGCTGAGCAAACAGAATATAAAAAAAAAATCCATTTACTCATGTTGCATAATCCTTTTTCTCAGTTGTCCACTCATGTGACCACTATATCCCAAAAACATGTATTGTTGCTAAATTATTAAATAAACAGCTTACAGAAAAAAAACCACTCATGAATAACTCAGGAGTAAGCTCAAAGGAGGATTAACCACAAAACTGTGTCAAAATAATCTCTGAATAAACAGTTGTAAATAAAGAATTCAAACTGATCCAGAACAGTAGCGTATGTATGGTGTTAGTAAAGTTAAAAACTCCACTAAATCAGTTGAAAAAGAAATAACTGATTCACATGGGAGATAAACAATGATCCAGACCATACAAAATTACAAAAAATATATGACCTTTAAAATGATGTGAAACATATCTTTATATATTGTGAGCTGGAGGGCTGATCGCACCCCAAATAGAGACAGACGCCCCTGGTAAAACCACAAACCCTGAAACACTGACTACCCTCACATTGCTCCTTATCCTTGCACTATAATGCGTAATACAAGCCTCGCGCGGTACTCCGCCAACTTTTAAGCCTTGCGCAGCGCCTGTCAGTTTTGGAATTGTTTGTTTGCTTTTATCTCTCTCTGCTCCTAGCGGAACTGTCATCTCTGACTTGTCATGGAGCACGTTTAAGCTCATGTGTTTGCAGTGTTTGAATAAAAATCCTTCCCGTTTCTACGACCTCCTGTGTCTCTGTGCAAATCTGTGACCCAAGCGTGACAATATATATACAATATATACAGTAATCCCTTGCTATATCGCACTTTGACTTTCACGGCTTCACTCTATCGCAGATTTTATATGTAAGTATATCTAAATATATAACGTAGATTTTTCGCTGCTTCGCGGGTTCTGCGGACAATGGGTCTTTTTACTTCCTGTACATGCTTCCTCAGTTGGATTGCCCAGTTGATCTCACGCAAGGGACGCTATTGGCGGTTGGCTGAGAAGCTGACCAATCAGAGCACGCAGTTAAGTTCCTGTGTGCTGAATGGCTCAGCGACGGAGCGGCAAATTCGATTCTGCTGCATTAACCAGGAAGTCGTGTCTCGCTCATTCAGAATCAACGTGTTTCGCTGTGTAAAGAGTTAACTTTTGTGCTCTTTTGTGTTTATCTTTGTGCATAGTCAAGCCCTTTGTTATGGCTCCAAAACGATCTGCTCCTGCTACTGCTTCAGGGGCCATGCCCAAGCGGCAACAGAAGATGTTAACGATTGCCGAAAAAGTAAACATTTTGGATATGTAGAAGGAAGGGAAAAGCTGTAGGACGCAATTACAGCATCAATGAGGCTACGATTCTTTTCATTTAAAGAGTATGAAAGGAATATAAGATCTACGGCCGCAGTGTCCTTTTAACTAGGGTGCAAAACGAGTTGTAAGTGGATGTAATAAGGCAGTAGTCTGGATTGAATCTGCTTTAGGGATTTGGATTGAAGGCTGCCGGAAGAAGAACAACGGCGGTGCTACACAGTCGCCTGAAGAGGCTCCTTAGAAGAGTAGTAACACTCTCGTTTGTTGTGCAGTAAAACTAAACTCATCGTTATCGGACATGTCATTGTGTCATTGTTGGTGAGTAATCATGATTAATATTCTACTTACAGTACTTAGTACATGTACGTACGTTTAGTGTTACTGTACACACATTTACTGTATACAATTTTTCTTGCATTATACGTATTTATTGCTGGTGGCCTGTCTATCATAATGGCTGTAACATATGTGATATCGGAGACACTCGATAAGTTTAAAATAATATTTAGGTTTTACTGTATATAAACAGTGTGTTTACAAACATAATTTCAATTAATCTTACCTAATATCTAAGAGAATACAAAGGGTTTATGCTGTATAACTGTGCAGGGAATATTTATAAACAGTGTGGGAGAGTTTATAAGGGCTTAAAATATATAAAAATAACAATACAAACATATGGTTTCTACTTCACGAATTTTCACCTATTGAGGGGGGTTCTGGAACGCAACCCCCGCGACAGTGGAGGGATTACTGTATACACAATCTATACTAATAAAAGGCAAAGCCCTCACTGACTGACTCACTCACTCACTCATCACTAATTCTCCAACTTCCCATGTAGACAGAAGGCTGAAATTGGGCAGGCTCATTCCTTACAGGTTACTTACAAAAGTTAAGCAGGTTTCATTTCGAAATTCTAAGCGTAACGGTCATAACAGTCGACAACGTCCACCATGTTATACTTTCTTATTTATGGCCCCATCTTCGCGAAATTTAGCAGGTGGCTTCATTGTGCTAACTGAAACCCATGTACGTACTTATTTCAATGGTATGACGCCAATGTCGGCCACCATATTGAACTTTGCAACGTCACTAATTCTCCAACTTCCAGTGTATGTAGAAGGCTGAAATTTGGCAAGCTCATTCCTCACAGCTTACTTACTTAAGTTAAGCAAGTTTCATGTAGAAATTCTATGCATTACGGTGTAAACGGTCGAAAACGTCCGCCATGTTAAACATTCTTATTTATGGCCCCATCTTCACAAAATTTGGTAGGCGGCTTCCCTGCGCTAATCGAAACCGATGTACGTACTTATTTCAGTGGTATGACGCCACTATCGGCCGCCATAACGAACTGTCCAAACGGTCTTTGTTACCTATGGGCCCATCTTCAAGAAATTTGGTACGCGGGTTCCCAATGCTAACAGAATCCTACTTACATACATATATACGTTAATAGCCTGCAGCTTCGGTGCGTGAGGCGGAGTTGAGTCCCCCATCCCCACGCCTCCCACGTTGCTGGCTGTCTGCCTATATAAGGCCATCCGTTGTTCCGGTCTCTTCATTCCCTTACTTGCTTCGCCACGGTATTCACGTCTCCCTGCTGATAACCGGAGCCTTTTTATTGAATCCACGGCTTCTCCGCTGTTTTATTGTTCATTTATTACGATTATAGTTATTGTGTAGGTATTTTAGACTTACTTTACATTGTTCAGGTACCCATTTCCTTTATCGTTCCAACTGTACCCCCATTAAAATGTCTATCGAGGTGATCACCATTGATCAAAGAACTGTCACTTACCGAGTGGTTTCCATGCCCGGAGATGGCACCTACCTTTTCCATTCTCTTTGTTACATATTGCACGGCCATATCAGGCTCACTCTTGATATCCGGAGGAACATTGTGTCTTATGTATTGAATGACTGGGACAGGTTCAAGGTGTGGACTGATGACAGTACAGGAGATAATTATACTACACAGGAGCACTATAAGAGTGAAATGCTTAAGCCCTTCACCTATGGTTCTGCATGTGAGTTGATGGCTACCGCTGAATTGTTCGGTTGTCGCTTTGAAGTGTACCGAAATGGCCAAATATTTTACATCTTTCGACAACCGCCAATGCCTCTTAACATCTTAGATTGACAGGTGATGATTTCAGTAGTGGACACTTTGATGTTTATGAATGTTTAAATTCTCAAAAGCTGGATGTGATTTTATTGATGAAACCGGTTGTGTGCTTACAACGCTTGACAGATGCCAAATGTCACTTCAATACAACAAATCCTGCAAATACTGTCGTATTTGAAACAAATCATGAAACTCAAGCCGATTATGACAGCAGCAATCCAAACTGTACGTTGCATGCTCAAGAGTAAGCTCAGCGCACAGCTTGGTCATGTTACAACCGGAGGGCCGAACTGACAACATGGTATACAAAGAGATCCTTAACAAATAATAATTGGCATATTTTCCCTCAGTTTAAAAAGGTTTAATTTTCTTCTTAATAAAAATTATAATGCAGTTCTTCGCCGCTGCTAGTGTATATATATGTATATGTATGTATATATGTATGTGTGTGTGTGTGTATATATATATATATCTATCTATGTATATATAAGTATGTGTGTGTATAAATTATATAGCTTGATAGATCACAATATTTTGAATGCATCATTTGTAAATTAAACTATCATTCCTATCGTGGCACTTGATATATTGCCCAGACCTATGATGAAGCATAAAAACACAAATACTCTCTCCAGATTTAAGTGTTTTTGCAGTTTTTTTCAGTTACAGATGTGTGCGTCAGAAAGCGGAAATTTTGTGGGGTTTTTTTCTTCTCTTTCTTCAAAGTTTATACTCATTACTTTAACTATTAAGAGAAAGTGAAAATCCTAATGTTTCTTTTTCATGAATTTCTGATTACTCATCACCATACACTGTTTGTGATTTCTTCAATACCTCATGCTACAGAACATTTAATAGTGTAACTACACAGAAAGTTTATTATTCTCCTGCAAAAGTCTAAGAAGTGTGGAAGTATTTAACACACCATACTTCACATTCTCTTGTTGTCTGATCAGTCTGTGTGCAGTTGCATATCATCTGCCCCCAATAAGGTGTAAGATTTTTGAATCAAGTGGGAGGAAATTAAAGATTTTGGTGAATATGTGGATTTTTTCAATATACTTGTATTTTGGCAATCTTCCTTTAACAATATAAAGTTAAATTTGGAGAAAACCTGCAAAAATGGCAGAGAAAAATATGTTTATTCCAAAACATAAACACAATTTAAATAACCATTGTACTGTGTTAACACATTTTCCAGGACATTTACCAAAGTTTCTATTAGCAAGATCTTTGTTTTTATTTCTCAAAAAGATAAAGAGCCTAAGCTTGAAAGTTCAAACAGGTTTCTCTGACAATTTGTGAGTGCACCTATTATACTGTTTAAAAAGTAAATCTAGTCTTTCAGAATGCAGCACAGCATGAAACATGTGGCATAATGTTAGTGTGATAAGTATGTAGAACGAAACTCTGTAAAGGACTTTTGCAGTTTATGAAAATATGCTTTATTTATGATAAATTTGTCCACTTAAAATGTAAACATTGTTAGACAAACTATATAGCTAAATAACCTATTTCTGCCTAACGGTATAAATTTGATTTTAGTAAAATTTGAAAAGAGGAGGAAAAACAAATGTGTTTTTCTAGAGTTTATCTTAAATTCTAATATCTTAAACATAGATTTTTGGTTAAATGGATGCAAAATGCACTATACCATATAATAAATTCTTTGTTATTGTTTGTCTTACAGAAGTACACTTTGATGTATGTCTTCATTTGTTTGATAAACAGACGCATATAATGGTAAAAATGAGCATTTTAACTTTTGTATCTATATATAGTATTTATGTATTTTTCAGTTTTTTTCAGCAGGCCCCAGGTATGATGTGCAACCATCACAGTATCTTTGACAGAATTAGCTCTCTCTTAAATATAGAACATAAACATATGTTCTTTAAATATAATTTTAAATTAAAACGAAGCTGAAACAAAAAATGTAACCCAAAACATTTGAATTATTTTATTTAATTTTGTTTTAACTTAAATATGCAAACAGTGATCATTGTTTTGTATTTTGACAAAAGACAGCATTATTGTAAAACAGGGAGTGCTATTGTACGATGCATTATGTAGCGGATTTGTGGAGTTTTTCAGTACTGTCAGGTAGATCTTTATGTATTTCATTTTGTTTTACAAATTAAGCCCCTTTTAATTTGGTTGTTTTATTCCAGCATTAACACAATTCTTTAGTTTATTTTGTTTCACCTGAAGAATTTCAGGGTAAGTGCTTTTGGCATTGGAATATGTCTGAGAAACTGTAGAATGTCTAAGTCTGTATATTTTTATAATAGCATTTGGGTGGAGAACTGTGTTTTAGACCAATACTTACTTGATTTTAAGTCAAATGTGAGAGCAAAAAAGAAAAGAAAGGCCCAAAACACATTCCTCTTATTTTTCATCTTGATCAAATTGTCATTCCACAAGAAGCCCACCCTTTTCCTGACTATTTAAAACTTAATGCTTAGTTAAACAGCTGCATTGCATTTTCCATGGAGATGTATGCCACTCGCTGTGCCCCATGAGTATTTATTAACCACACAGTAAAAGTTTCCCTAGATACCTTTACCTGTTTATGTGTATTTAAGTACAAGTAACTTGAAAATTGAACCCCACAGTTGATAAAACATATACATTAGTTTAAAAATAATTCTACTTGTTTCCTTTAAAATCATAGTATTTAATTTTTGGAAAGCTAAATTAACATTTAGGGATATCTAAAAGTAAATTTCAGAAATTGTACAATCCAGTTCACCTTAAAACATATCTAAAGCTTATTTTGAAATATTGTGAATCAAATTTAATTAACACTTCTGTAGTAATTTCTGAGATATCTGAGATAAATTTTACGAATTTTTAAAGTAACTTCCTGTGTAATTTATCTTAGATTTGGGGGTGGTACTCACAGGAAACTTCGAGATGCACAAGTACAGTACTCACAAGTTTGCTAAGAAACATTGTTTGTGCTCTAAGTTGATATTTAAAGAACACTTCTCAGTAAATTAAATAGGAGGTGGGTGCAACAGATAGCATTAAGTCCTTTCTCAAACATGTTATTCTCAACAGAGTCAAAACGGTGATCAGAGTCTGACTCGAGGTTTGTGGGTTACAATGCACAAAGATGAGCTGACACTACAACAATTTATTTAATCTCTTTTACACGTAGCTGTGGCATGACTAATCATAGACAAATATACAAAGTTAGAATGAGCTCGATTTCAGCTAACCAATGGCAATGAGTCTTTCACTGTATGTGGTTTGACGTAGGTGGGTTCTTGGTGTGTACATTTACAAATTGCATATTTTAATAATGAAAGACAACATTAAAACGTGTGATTTATTTGGAAGCAGACACCCTTGGGTATGTATAAATACCATTACTGCTTTTGATTGACTTGTGGCGTTATTGTAAGGTACACAGACAACTTTGAGGACACCTCGTGGAGAAGTAGCTACATGAAAGTTTTGGTATCTACTTGATGGATATCTCACTGCTTTAAGAAACCAGTTACTATTAATATTTAAATATTATACATTACAGAAAAAGGCACTAACATCACTTGAATAATGGAGGTACTTTTAATAAAAATCCAGTGAATAGGATTTCTGTTCAGTAGGTTGTTAGTTAATTATGGAAAGCGGATGATATTTCTTTATTCCATTTCATAAAGGCTGACTTTAGCACATCATGACTGGCAGACTGACTTAAATAAAATGTAACCTTCCCAGGTACCATCATACCATTAGTTCCTGCTGAAGTGAGACACCTGAAGTAATCTTTGCAGTATGGGCACAACTACCCTCTTGTTCATCAAATAAAAACCTAAGAAATGAATTGTTTTGTGTTTTCCAGTCATTTTTGATGAGTATTGGTGATAGATCCTTCCATTACTGGGTTCATACAGATACAAATTGAATTAAATATATATATATAGTGGCATCGGGCCGGGGCTGGAGCCCTGCCGGGACGCCCAGGAGGACTGGTTATGTTGGGGGCCTCGGGTAAAGGGCTTGGAAGCCCAGCCTCTAGGGACCCGTGGCCACTGCCAGGCGGCGCCCTGGTGCCTGAATATCCCTGGAGAAGACGACAGGGGACACCCGGACGGCTTCCGGGTGCGCAGCCGGCACTTCCGCCACACTGGGGTGTGTTTACGGAGGAGGGCCGGGAAGCAGCTGGAGCCCATCCATGTTCCTAATTTAAGGGGCCGCCTCCCTTCAGTCGAGAACGGAAGTCGGGTGGAAGTGGACAGAGCTGGAGAAAGGACTGGAGGCGGCCAGGAGAGAGAGGCACGAAGGACTGTGTGGCCTGGACTTTGGGGGATGGGTGCTGGAGGCACTGGGGTTTGTGGTGCACGTGACTTGTAAATATTGTAAATAAACGGTGTATGGTGGAGCCAACGATGTCCGTCTGTCTGTGTCCGGGTTCAAGTCCACAATATATATAGTCTACACCTTCAGCATGGCACTGCCACATCTAAACACTAGTGTGGTGAATTTCTTGCGTAGTAAAGCAACTATAGCTGCAGATGGAAGTTCCCGTCACACTTGCCAAGCAAAGTTGCGTTACAGTGCAGCAGTCTATTAGTCAGCAAAGTGATGTAAAGAAGCTGTTTGTTGTTACAATTTCTGCCTTTGTCCAGTCTGATAGTGGTCACAGTACATCGTATCTTTGATTGCCAGTAGAACAAATAGTTCTAAGCTGTCATCAATCAGAGCACCAACAGTTGTCATCACTGCTCTTGTGGAAAAAAAAAATGGAGATAAACAGCATCAACTCAGAGAGGGAGATGTAAGTTCGTTGTACCACGTGAACAACACTGAGAGAATAAAACTGAATAATAAAAAAAGTTCTAACTTTTACAAGTAGCCAAAATTTATACCTGGTGTTACAGGCTTGAATCAAATATATGTTTTTATTATATTATAGTAATAATAATAATAGTAGCTCACTACTCAAAACACGGAGTGTCGGGATTCAAACCAGCAACCTTTTGGTTATAAGGCAGCAGTTCTTACCTCTGCACCATTCAAGAATATGTATTAACTTTCTGTCAATTGGCATTTGAGCTTGGGTTTGTAACTCATTGACAGCAGCATGTAAATTGAATGATATTTTTTTTTATTTTTTACTTTGGTTATATTCTTGAAGAAAAGCACACGTTTATTTGATATTTGGACTAAAGTCTTCACACATTATACACTTAACGTCATTATTAGTATAACATGGAAAAAGTTTCTGCTTTAGGTATGTGTTCTGCATTTCTTGCCTCTCATTTCCTTTCATACTACACTTACCCAGATCTTTGTAGACACGGAACAGACGTGAAATGCCTGTGCTCCTAATGATATACTGTATTATTTACCCTATACAACTCCAGGTACCTCACACAGAGATAAGGAGCCTTGAGCTGGGAGAACATTTTGCCCGAGTTGGGCTCCGTCAAGGGGGTGGGATGGGATAGCAGGCTGCTTGTGCTGATTGAAAACATTTACAAAACAAAAGACACTAATGGAGTGGTGGCGAAGGAATTTAAGGTGGCCTGAGATTACAATTTTTTTGTAAGCTTCAGGAATTCTAGTGTTAATAGGTACCACTACAGGGAGCCAATGTAGTGATCTGAAAAGAATTGTGGCCCGTGCCCGCCTTGGCTGGTTGAACACCAGACTTGCCGCTGCATTTGAAATTATCTACATTACCATGGTGATGCATGCTCTCCTGGTACTGCCTGCAGAGAGTTGTAGTAGTCCATTTGTGACAAGAACAAGGCCTGGACCAGGAGTTGCTGCATATTCTGCTAGATATGATCTGATCTTGTGGATATTGAATTTTTAGCAACATGATCCATGAAGGACAGTTGGTCCTTGATTACTACCTCAAGGTTACATACTGACTTGGCTGGTGTTAGCAATAATGACTCAAGATGAACAGAGATGGAGTGCATGCAGATATTCTAACTGGAACAATATGATCCTCTGGAGGGAATGACAGGTACAACTGTGTATCGTCAGCCTAGTATTGGTGATAAAAACCATGGGACTTCAGTGATGGGGCCTAGTGAGGAGGTGTGTAGAACTGAAGAGGGCCCAGAACTGATCCTTTTGCACCCCTCCATGCTTGCCTAGTGCACCCCTGTCACCTCTCCACCCCTGGACACATGGTAGGATCTCCCCAAGAGGTAGGACTCAAATCACCTGAAAGCAGTCCCAGTGAAGCCAAGGTCGGACAACGGTAAGTAGAAATGGTCTTGGTGGAATAAGAAATAAAGACACCTTGTTAGAGATGACACTTTACAGTATTTTGAATAGAAAGGAGAGAAGAGACACTGGTTTGTAATTACCTGCTTGAGATAGGTTGAGAGTGTATTTCTTTAGCAGACGTGTTATTAGGGCTTGTTTGAATGATACAAGAAAAATTCCTATGCTGAATGAGGCATTGATGGTGTGTGTAATTGCCAAAATGGATGGAGAAAGAGCATGAAGAAGATATGAGGGGATGGAGTCAAGTGGACAGGTAGTTTGGTGACTAGAGAGGAGGTTGGAAAAAATCAGTGCTGGAGAGAGGAGAGAAAGAGGAGAATGTTGTGGTGTGCTCAGGACGGAGTGGACTGGCCAGAGGGGGTGATGAGAATTGACTCAGGATGATGGTAACCTTTTCCTGAAAAATGGTTGCAAAGTAATTGACAGTCAAGGAGGTTGAGGGGATAGGTGAAAGCAGAGAACAAACCACAAATATCAAGTATCCTGTTTTGAAATAAACTTAACTTCTCTTCTGCTATAACAAATCGTAGAGATCGATTCTTATCCAGATTAGCCTGGGCCCTTGACTTCTTCCATTTCCTTCCAGCTGCCCTAAGCTCTTCCCATAGCCTATGTATATGGAGGAATATTTCGGACAAAATGAAATAAATAAATAAATGCGTAAATAAATAAAAGTACTGTGAAATGTGAGCATAAATAAATAAATGTATCATGAAATAAAGCCTTAATAAATAAATGTATCGTGAAATGATAGCATAAATAAATAAATGTGTCACGAAATATGTTTTTCGTTGCTTATTTATTTATTTCATTTTGTCCGTAACATTCCTGAAAACCGTCGTGAAATACGGCTTGAAATAAAACTGTCACCTTCACTCGTCAAAGTTGAGAGGGTGGGCTCTAACACGCCCTCTAGTTTCTGATTGGTGAATCGACAGCACAAGAATGAATTAGAAAAATGCTTACTACTGCCGATGAAATGGATTCTGCCGAAGATACTACATATTTCAGAGAGAGAATTGAAGATTTATCGGAAGAAATGACAATGTTGGCGGCCCTTTTAGACTCCGATATAGATTAAATTATTTTTGAAATTATCAAAGAACAGGTGGAACGGACTCTACTACACTCCAGTTCAGGTGACTCAGTTCCCTGCTCTGGACGTCCATCCTTTGACATTCCAGCTGAGTCAATAAATATTAGTTGGAGCTGCTTTGAGCATTCCATTTCAAAGTACCTAAACTAATACAGCCGTTGCAGTTTACCGTATATCAAACTGGCTCATTCGCCTTGTGATCGTCTTCTCCGATACACCATATAGATCTGCAATCTGTCGTACTTTTAAACCGCATAACAGAAGGTGTTCTATTGACTCAGCTGGAATGTCAAAGGATGGACGTCCAGAGCAGGGAACTGAGTCACCTGAACTGGAGTGTAGTAGAGTCCGTTCCACCTGTTCTTTGATAATTTCAAAAATAGTTTAATCTATATCGGAGTCTAAAGGGCCGCCAACATTGTCATTTCTTCCGATAAATCTTCAATTCTTTCTCTGAAATACGTAATATCTTCGGCAGAATCCATTTCATCGGCAGTAGTAAGCATTTTTCTAATTCATTCTTGTGCTATCGATTCACCAATCAGTAACTAGAGGGCGTGTTAGAGCCCACCCTCTCAACTTTGACGAGTGAAAGTGACAGTTTTATTTCAAGCCGTATTTCATGACGGTTTGCAGGAATGTTACGGACAAAATGAAATAAATAAATAAGCAACGAAAAACATATTTCGTGACACATTTATTTATTTATGCTCTCATTTCATGACATATTTATTTATTAAGGCTCTCATTTCATGACACATTTATTTATTTATGCTCACATTTCACAGTACTTTTATTTATTTACGCATTTATTTATTTATTTCATTTTGTCCGAAATATTCCTCCATATATGTACAGTATAGAAAACCTTTGGCAGGAGGGTCTTTCACGTGCAGGCTTAGTGGAGAGAGGACCGATAGTAACAGGAAATGGGACAGAGTTGAGCAGAGTGTGAGTTGCAAAATTGGTGTTATGAGAGGAGATTAACAAAGGGAAACAGTTGGGTGAGGGGTAGCAGAGGTGACAGCTTGAAGTACACAGTGGGAGGATAGGAGCAGAGAGAACTGAATGAAAATGTGGTTGGATGTATGTAGTAGAATGACAGTAGTGTTAATGGGTAAACAGTTCAGTGAAAGAATGAACCCCAGACGTTTGCCAGCTTTGTGAGTTGGTGGGGTGTGGAACTGTGTCAGGGTGAAAGAGGGAAGAAGAAAAAGGAGGACTGTCCAGGTAGATGTCGAGGTTGCTAAAAATTTAGAATTGGACTGCTATCATCTGGAATAGAGGAGAACAGCACATCATGCTCTTTGAGGAATTTCCTTAGCAGACCTGAAGGGTGGTAAAGAACAACAATGTTATTGGGTTAGGGGGCATTGATTGCATAATAGTTGAAAGTGACGTAGTTGCATACAGTACCCAGCAGTGTGAATCTCCATTTCTTGAAGACTAGTGTACCTGTCTGTCTTCAGAAGCTCTGTTCAAGTGACTATTGGGTTCTTGGTCACCTCCCTGCACAAGAAAGGACATTCTTGTGCAGTTGCTAAGTTTTGCCGGACGGCCAACTCTAGGAAGAGTCCTGGTGATTTCAAACATCTTTAGTTATGCAATAATTGAGGCCAGTGTGCTTCTGGGAACACTCAAAGCTTTTGAGATGGTTTTATGCAAGGGTGTTGACCCTTCTAGGCTGTAGTGGCACACAAGACCTGTTAAGAGAGCAGGTTTAACAGGGATGCACACATCCAGCTTCACCAAACCCCCATTTACATTCCAAATTAAGTGGCTGAACCATAGTTCATACCAATCCCATCCCTGGACTTCATCATATTAACAAAAGTGTAAATCAGAGTTCAACTGACATCATTGTAGAGGCCTCTTTCAGACCAGAAGTTGTCAAATAGACACTTGAATCAAAACAAAGAGCTATAATTCAGTGAGTCTCAACTGTGAGAGACAAAATGATGTGCCTATAAGAAGGCACCGATTTTGTAACTGATATGGCCTTAATCCAATCATGAGAGATTACACATTCCTTCAAAAAACTAGCTACACTCCTAACACAGGGAATTCTCTGGGCATTCTATCTGAAATGACCTACTGAAACCCACTTGTCTCTGAAACCTAAAAACTGATGAGCATCTCTCTCTTTGGGGGCTGAAAGCTGGTAATCTCTTTTCTTTGTGGACTTGAAAACCAAGATCCAGTCTGCTTAGAAGACTAAGAAGCATCTAAACTCTTGCGCCAGAAAGAATAGTGTTTTTCCATATGAAGTTGCAGAGGACACTGCGGAGAAGAAACACAACCTATCACAAACAAAGAACCATGTCACAAAGAGAAATCGTTCACTCCAAAGCAAGAAGAATCCTTCACTTGAACCCAGAGCAGTAAAAACATTGCAACTCCACACAACATCAGGCATTATCTTTAAAAACAGTATCATAAAACTGTTTGTGTTCAAAGATAAATTGGAACTTGAAATAGCTAGTGCATAGCAAGCCTCTTCTATGTTATATTTGTTTGGCTTATGGAGTACTGTCTTGTAGGTCAATATATACACAGTTCTTATATTACTGTGTTTCTTGTTTTTATCAATAAATTGTGTCATTTAGTTTCTTAAAAAATTGTGCTTCACTTATCTTGATACAAGTTTGACAGCCAGGGAAAACCTCCTATAACATAGAAAAGTAATAAAAATAAAGTAGGATCCTTATCAAATTATTTAATTAATTACTTGCATTGCTGAAGACAAATATGATAAATAATTAACCAAGCTAAAATTCATAATTTTTCCAAACTATGAGTTTGCCCTGATCAGTGTTTCACCATAATTGATTGCGGTGGTCAATAGTAAGTTCCTTGGACTTCAATGCTTTGTTTTTGTCCTGATATACAGTGTGAATTGTGACACCTTACAGGTGTGTGCCATTCTAAACTATGTCCAGTCAATTCAGTTTGCTAAAGCTGGACTTCAGTCAACTTCTAGAACACATCTCAAGGATAATTAAAGCAAACAGGATGCCCCTGACCACAATTTGCAGTGCCACACCTAAGGGTCTGAATACCTATATGCTGTAAATGAGATTTCCGTTTTTGGTTATTTTAAAAAAAATTATAAATCTTTCTGAAAATAGGTGTTCACTTTGTCATGGTTTATTGAGTGTAGATTGATGGGCAAAATGGCAAATGTGTTAAATTAAATCTATAACCCAAAGTGAAGAGGTCTGAATGCATTGTGAATTTTTTTTACATTCTTCATTACAAGAAAAAGAATATTCAACAGTAAAAATGAGCCAGTCCCTTGTTGAATTAAGTCTAGCAGTTATAGCAGCCTGTAATCTTTGAATCCTCTGCTAAATTTTCATTCGATATGCTGTATATTACAATATATCTGTACTTGCACAAATATTCATAGGCTAAAAAAAGTCCTGTATACAATAAATGTCACAAAAATGCAATGCTAGTTAGCAGTTAATAAGGATGTAGCCAGGTTGATTAAAGTAAATAAAAATCAATTTTTTAATTCGAAAAGGATTAAAACATTTAAGACAGCTTTTAAACATGGTGAATTGTTTTTATCTGTTAATAAACATAACATGATGGTTTTAGTTTATTTGAGAATGTTATATTACATGTTTATTTACCACTTCAAACTCTTAAAAAGTATATAATCTTATAAGTTACACTTGGGCATTTTGAATAAAAGTGTATGAACACAATGTTAGTGGATTAAGATTTACTCCACCTAGTGAAGTAATGGTGTTTTGCAGATTTTGAGATAATGCTGCTAATGCTCTGCGAGCTCTGTTAAACTCTGTTGTACCTCTTACAATTGTACAGCTGCATCTGTCTGCTTCATTTCCAACATTAATTTAGTAGACTTTTTAGTAGCTTTTATGGTAAACATGTAAAATCTGTGAAATATAATTTTGTTTTGGTAAAATTAACTTTAGTAATAATCTTGATGAAAAAGCTGCATGTTTTAAATGCATTGAGGTGTATTATTACCATTTACAGTTTTCCTGTTATGCTTTTCTGTACTTGAAGACTTTGTGTGCATGAAATAAAACTGAATACCTGCAGGTTTTCTCTCTTGTGATATTCAAGCTACTTGGTATCTTCAGTCTCCTATATGTTAATCTTCAGAGCTGTTTGTGTTTTTTGAGTAGAAGACATGTAGTTAGTTAATTTCTCCATAGCACTAGTTTCAGACCTGGAATTACTACTAAAGTTAACGAATCAGAACATTTTTGCACAGTTCTGCTCTATAGAATCTTTTACTTCATAACAACAAAAGAGTGAAGCACTCGAAAACCTGTTAAGATCAAATGCCTAATCCTTCTTGTCAATCTTCCAATCCCTTGGTAACCTGTACATTGAAATAGAAAATCCTTTTATATTAAATGTGACTCTGTGGAGGTTATTCGGGTTACAACTTCTAAAGTTATTGATTGGGCATATTAAATACTTTGTTTTTTTTTATCTCTCTGCACATTAATGTCTGTATAGAAATTGCAGTCAGGTCAGTTTTATTTCGGTTGTATTTTGTACGGAACAATGCTCCATTATGACATTAATTTTTGAATAAATATTATTTACAGTATGTAAGAATGTGCATTAAAAAAGATGCGTTAAAATAAAGTAACACATTTGTTTACTTTGAACCACTTACATTTTCTTTTAAAACAAATCTGATATAACAGATCCTCTATTTGTGTAATACATGAAGAATTTTTAAGATGGACTTTGAGTTGGTATTTAGAAGTCATATTTCTGGAAAGTAAGAAATAAGAGAGCATTTAAAGCAAGTAGATGTCTAACTCAATTAAATGCACATTTCTGGTATGTTTGTTTTATTCTGTATATTATTTAAATGATTCATTTTATGTTATTTTATATATTTTTACCTGTAAACATGCAAGGTTAAAATTTATATTTAAATATTTTAAGCATAATTTGAATATGCCTTACTCTCTTTTGTATGGTGTGTGTTTTTTTAATCTTTTTTGTTTTTTGCCCTATTGTATGCACATGATGTTAAATGATTACACAATACTGCTATTTTGTGAAATTAACCAAAAAAGAGTACTTTGTTATTTGTAGTGGACAAGTTTCCTTTTAAAATGATGCTGTTCATCATGCACCAGTTGAAAAGTGCTTTTACACTAATAGTAATAAATTGCATCTCTGAAATATGTCACTTATTCCTTTAAAACTTAACCTTCATGATGTTATCCCATCTCCACAGAGACGTACCCAGCAAACATATAGAAACCCATACTTTATACTGTACAATACAGTATTGCTGAAAAGTTTTGTCCGGTAAAGTCACACTAAACACTTATTTGGACACAGGAGGAACATTTTCCACACTGATGGCATTTTAATCTAATTCCCTGAATTGCTACCTCCTCATTCCTTGTGAGTGCACAGATTCTTTTACTGTGAAATAAACTTTTCCTGTAATTATCAATTGAGTTTCATTTGTAATACCCAATTTGATTAAAAGTTATGAAGCCAAAACATAAAACAGCTACTTATTATTAAGCACACTGTTTTCATTAGCTCGGAATGGTGAAAATTTTACTGTATATTGAATTGCATGTCCCTATTAAATTTTACATTTTTGGATTTTGATACCTACTTCTGAATTGAAGACATGCGCACAAAGCTGATGTATGAATCTAGTAATTTACCAGCTTGAGTACTATAATTTTTGAAATTACAGTAATCCCTACTCGATCGCAGGGGTTGCGTTCCAGAACCCCACGCCATAAGTGAAAATCCGCGAAGTAAAAACCATATGTTTGTATGGCTATTTTTATATATTTTAAGCCCTTAGAAACTTTCCCACACTGTTTATAAATATTCTCTGCACAGTTATACAGTAAACCCTCGTTTATCGCGGTTAATCCGCTCCAGACAGATAAATGAATTTCCACGAAGTAGGCTTCTTTATTTATAAATCTAATATTTTCGCAGTTAGAGCATTGAAAACATGTTTACAACTTTCTAAATACGTTTTATAACATTATTAGAGCCCTCTAGACATGAAAAAACACCCTTTAGTCAAAAGTTTAAACTGTGCTCCATGACAAGACAGAGATGACAGTTCTTTCTCACAATTAAAAGAATGCAAACATATCTTCCTTTTCAAGGTGCGTGTCAGGAGCAGAGAATGTCAGAGAGAGAGAGTAAAGTAAACAATCAAAAATCAATAGGGCTGTTGCGCTTTTAAGTATGCAAGCACCGCGATAAAGCAGCCCCAATTAAGGGATCAATGTGAAGGTAGCCTTTCAGCATTTTTTAGAGGAGCGTCCATATCTTCTAAGCAAACAGCCACTGTGCAAACAGCCCTTCTGCTCACACCCCCTCCGTCAGGAGCGGAGAATGTCAGAGAGAGTGAGAGAGACAGAGAAAAGCAAACAATGAAAAATCAATAGGGGCTTTTAGAGCTTTTAAGTGTGCGAAGCACCGCGCGGGATGCATATCGTATATCATTGAGGAGTTTTATTTAATACGTAATACGTGCTCTGATTGGGTAGCTTCTCAGCCATCCGCCAATAGCGTCCCTTGTATGAACTCAACTGGGCAAACAAACTGAGGAAGCATGTACCATAAATTGAAAGACCCATTATCTGCAGAAATCCGCGAACCAGCGAAAAAAACGTGATATATATTTAGATATGCTTGCATTTAAAATCCACGATGGAGTGAAGCCACGAAAGTCGAAGTACGATATAGCGAGGGATCACTGTATCTGATTTTCTGTATTTGACAGCAAAAGCATAAAATATTTGTATACTGATTGATATACAGGGTGGGACATTTATATGGATACACCTTAATAAAATGGGAATGGTTGGTAATATTAACTTCCTGTTTGTGGCACATTAGTATATGTGACGGGGAAAACTTTTCAAGATGGATGGTGACCATGGTGGCCATTTTGAAGTTGGCCATTTTGGATCCAACTTTTGTTTTTTTAATAGGAAGAGGGTCATGTGACACATCAAACTTATTGGGAATTTCACAAGAAAAACAATGGTGTGCTTGGTTTTAACGTAACTTTATTCTTTCATGAGTTATTTACAAGTTTCTGACCAATTATAAAATGTGTTCAATGTGCTGCCCATTGTGTTGTATTGTCAATGCAACCCTCTTCTCCCACTCTTCACACACTGATAGCAACACTGCTGGAGAAATGCTAGCACAGGCTTCCAGTATCCGTAGTTTCAGGTGCTGCATATCTCGTATCTTCACAGCATAGACAATTGCCTTCAGATGACCCCAAAGATAAAAGTCTAAGGGGGTCAGATCGGGAGACCTTGGGGGCCATTCAACTGGCCCACGACGACCAATCCACTTTCCAGGAAACTGTTCATCTAGGAATGCTCGGACCTGACACCCATAATGTGGTGGTGCACCATCTTGCTGGAAAAACTCAGGGAACGTGCCAGCTTCAGTGCATAAAGAGGGAAACACATCATCATGTAGCAATTTTGCATATCCAGTGGCCTTGAGGTTTCCATTGATGAAGAATGGCCCCACTATCTTTGTACCCCATATAGCACACCATACCATCAATTTTTTTGTTCCAACAGTCTTGGAGGGATCTATCCAATGTTGGGTTAGTGTCAGACCAATAGCGGTGGTTTTGTTTGTTAACTTCACCATTCACATAAAAGTTTGCCTCATCACTGAACAAAATCTTCTGCGTAAACTGAGGGTCCTGTTCCAATTTTTGTTTTGCCCATTCTGCAAATTCAGTGCGCCGATCTGGGTCATCCTCGTTGAGATGCTGCAGTAGCTGGAGTTTGTAAGGGTGCCATTTGTGAGTAGCTAATATCCGCCGAAGGGATGTTCGACTAATGCCACTCTCCAGTGACATGCGGCGAGTGCTACGCTGTGGGCTCTTGCTGAATGAAGCTAGGACAGCCACTGATGTTTCTTCATTAGTGACAGTTTTCATGCGTCCACATTTTGGCAAATCCAACACTGAACCAGTTTCACAAAACTTAGCAAGCAGTTTGCTAACTGTAGCATGGGAGATGGGTGGTCTCGTAGGGTGTCTTGCATTGAAATCTGCTGCAATGACCCGGTTACTGCGTTCACCAGACATCAACACAATTTCTATCCGCTCCTCACGTGTTAACCTCTGCGACATGTCAATGGCTGTAAACAAAGAGAAACTTGTAAATAACTCATGAAAGAATAAAGTTACGTTAAAACCAAGCACACCATTGTTTTTCTTGTGAAATTCCCAATAAGTTTGATGTGTCACATGACCCTCTTCCTATTGAAAAACAAAAGTTGGATCTAAAATGGCCGACTTCAAAATGGCCACCATGGTCACCACCCATCTTGAAAAGTTTTCCCCCTCACATATACTAATGTGCCACAAACAGGAAGTTAATATCACCAACCATTCCCATTTTATTAAGGTGTATCCATATAAATGGCCTACGCTGTATATGCAAGTGAACCAGTAAACAAGTGACTTTTATGATTAACCTGGTTGCTCAGGTTTACTTGTTCTCTAAAGTCATTTGTTTGGACTGCTTATGTTGGACAGATTTTAACATTAGGGATTTTTTTCTCAGTTCAGGGGTAAAGGAAACTTTTGAGTCTGGCCACCAGATGCTACAAAATACCACCTGCTTCTCTGTTGGTTTTATGTCCAGTTATCACCAAACATAGTTGTATGTTGCTTCCTTAATGGACACTTTTCACTAAAGAGAGCAGTGAACTACAGCATACAGCTTATTACGCTGTAGGAAGCAGAGCATATGTGTGGTGAAAACTGAAGTTAGTGGAACGTTCAGAAACAGACTCTTCTATATACACTGTATCTGGTTCTGCTATGTTTCAGCTTTTCTTCCATAGTAGATGGAGGAGACTGTAAAAAATATAATTAAAAATAAATAAAAATTAACACTAAACTTGAGCAGCGCTGCTCACCAATATATTTTAGACCGAAAATAATGAGAAAAGAACCTTTAATGCACCTTTCTGAGTCTGTAATGTATGAGGAATGAAAATGTCATGTATAACCACTGTAAAAAAAGAAAATTCTATCACTTTCTGTGCTTTACTAGTACTGTTAACCTGAGGAATTCCTCAAGGTGTCTTAATCTGTACTTTGTTTTAGATTTATTCAGCCTTTTCCTTGGCCACTTAAAATAATGGAGATATTGCTTTAGGGGTTTTAACATTTTTGAAAACATTGTTTTTGAAACATGTATTTCCACAGTAGCATTTTTTTTCCGTTATGGGCACCACCATTTTTGGCTGTCTGGGAATCAGGGTTGTCAGGCTGTTTGCTAAAAAGGACCATCAGGAGTGTGGAGTATGTGGTGTCATTATAGCAATGATATAAATGTCAGTGTCATACACTTCCTGACTGTCCAAGTTTATGGATAAATCAATACAAGAAACCCTCATGTTGTTATGATTTAAGATACCTCTGCTTAATAATTCTGTTGTGTTCTTCACTTTGATTTACATCTTGTGCTTTGGCTTCTTCTTCTCCATCCTTTGTCTGCTCCTGTTAGGGGTCACCAAACAGATCATCTGTTTCCATTTTCCCTGTCCTCTGCATCTTACTCTGTCACACAAACTACCTGCATATCCTCTCTCACCACATCCATAAACCTCCTCTTAGGCTGCCTTTGTTTCCTCTTGCCTGGCAACTCTATCCTTATCCCAAGATACCCTGCATCTCTTCTTTGCACATGTCCAAACCAACACAAATTCACCTCTCTGGTTTTGTCTCCAAACCACCCAACTTGAGCTGACCCTCTAATATACTCCTATTTAATCCTGTCTATCCTCATCACGCCCAATACAAATCTTAAAATCTTTAACTCTGCCACCACCAGCTCTGTTTCCTGTCCTTTTACTAGTGCCACTGTCTCCAGCCCATATACTGTAACATACAGTAACTGGTCTCACTACCATATTGTAGACCTTCCCTTTCACTCTTGCTAGTACCCGGCTGTCACAAATCACTCCTGACACTTTTCTCCACCCACTCCACCCTGCCTAGACTATCTTCTTCACCTCTCTTCCACACTCCCCATTACTCTGTACTGTTGATCCCAAGTATTTAAACTTATCCACCTTCACCAACTCTATTCCCTGCATCCTCACCATTCCTCTTACCTCCCTCTCATTCAGACACCTGTATTCCTGTTTTGGTCCTACTGACCTTCATTCCTCTCCTGTCTAAGGCATATTTTCACCTCTCCATGGTCTCCTCTAACTGCTCCATACTCTTGTTACAGATCGCAATACCATCTTCAAACATCATAGTCCACGGGGACTCCCGTCTAATCTCCTCTGTCAACCTGCCCATCACCATTACAAATAAGAAAGGACTCAGAGCTGATCCCTGATGTAATCCCACCTCCACTTTGAATGCATCCATCACTTCTACTGCAGACCTCACCACTAACACATTTCCTTGGTACATATCCTGTACCGCTCTAACATACTTTCCTGCTGGGTTATATGTTCTGGTTTGGCTTAGGCTGCATGAAATATTACAGTTATTGAGTCTATTGCTAAGTTTCTTGATCTACGATTTTGTCTCACTTCCTTGCCTTTGTTTAATTTGATTCCTGCCTTCTCAGTTACAAGCTTGGTATGCTATTACAATTACAGTCCTTTTTTTTTCTTTTTTCATCTTTACCCTTGCAGTTATTACATACAGGTATAATTTATCAATGCTGTTTTAGTGAGTTCACTGTCTGGATGTTTGCTTTCTGCCTCCAGCTTAGCAAAATCTAAACTTAATACATTGTTGTGCTATCATCTGTACAGTTCAAGAGGCTTGGCTTCTTATTTTTAAATCATTTTCTTAAAAAAAAGAATATTGAGTATGTTTTCATTCATATGCAAAACCAGGATAAGGTGAGTAACCCAGTTAAGGCATCAACATAGATTTTTAAAAAGTCACTTTACATGTGCAGGTCTATTTCAAGTGTTATTTTCATATAAATGAGCTGATAAAAAATCACCAACAGCTGCCATGAACCTGAAAATAAGCATGGAGCCTATGTCTCCTGCGCATTTCATTTTCTTCGTTTGCATTAAAAATTGCACATTTGACTGGTCAGTATTTGTTGCTAAATCCTAATCCCATATACAGTATGAACTTTCATAAAGCTGACCAGAAATACTGCCAAACATGATAGTTTTCTTCTATTTAATAAATATGATTAGTCCTTTATGTACTGTGAAGTAAATCGCCTGCATTCCCTTTTTATATCCCCTACCTGAACCTCCGACTCGACTGAGCCAATGACTCGTGGTATGAAAACTGGCTACTGCATCACCTCATCACATTGTCTGAGTTAAGATTAATAACCCAGTTAAGGCAGATTGTTAAAAATCCACATTTAAATGTAAGAGTAACCTTCTGGAATTCTCCTTTGTCAAAATTCTCCAACGTCATTAAGCTGTGCAAAAAAGAGTTAAAGATTATTGGCCATCGTGAATCCAAAAATAAGCATGAGACATGCATTTCATTTTCTTGTGTTTTACAAATATGTTTAGTCAAAGTGATGCTGTATGCATAGATTTCTGTTACAACATTTTACCTAACCCAGCGCTTGGCTGTGCAATTGAACTCTGCAAATGACATGGTACATATCCTTCATACTGCTGGAATAATAATAAACTCAGGTATTTTTACTTCAGTGATACAAGTATTGCCTTAGGCAACTTGTTACTTTCAAAAATTTGGCTGTGTAATGCACTTTACTTTTAACTAGTTGTGCTAATTTTCTTGAGATTATGTTGCAGAGTTTAGTACTCTATGTTCAGCTCATCAATATAAATTTAATTTCTATGATACTAGCCAAAGCCCGCCGTAGCATACGACGGTTTAAGAATAGGAATGGAAAACGGTAAGAAAGGAATTCAGAAATCAAGAAGAAATAAATACTTCTTGAAAGACGCAGGTGTGAATAGGTGTTTTGGTGGTGACGACAGATAATGAGTCGAAAGATCTAACCCTAGAAAAAGCCACGTACAGCTGACTGTGGCTGAAGACTGGTTGTTAGAATGATTGTGAAGAGTAAACAGCATGTGGGTATGAGGAAGGCTGCACTTCTGAAATTCGATTACATAAATATAATCAATAACAACCTGAAAAAGATGTTGTAGAATGTCTCTAAGTAATTCCTGCAGCTTAATCCAAAAGACTCATACTACAATATCAGGTCTGTGCTCCGGTCTCTGGGTATCCGACAGTGCATGTAGAATTTCCGGCCAAGCAGGATTACATCTGAAAGTGATTGATAAGTGAGGCTGTCCGAATTTACATACTACGGCCATGGCATCCTGATAGTTTTGTTGCATGTATCTTGGACTACGTATGTTGTTATTTTCAGCGTTTGCTTGCAGTGCGTTTGACAGTCCTTTGTATTGTTCCACGCGCAAATCTTGTTGATCTAATCTGAGATAGTTGAGACGTGCACCCTCTGTTTTAACATACGCATCTACGACGTACTGTTGGAATAGTTTGCCACTGGAGTGCAAAATACTAAATATATTCTTCATTGCTAATCTGTACTTGTGAAATTGGCATTGAGTAAGCCTTCTTCGCTTGGCAGTTCTTTTATTAGGAACATGTTGTAAATCTTTGTGCCAGCCAATGTCTCCGTAAGGGAATAAAAGTGGGTAAACCATAGGATCGCAATTCATTTTGAGCGTGGAAATCTGTTTACAGGAGTTGCCTATGGGACAGATGCAAATGTCCCTTTCGGCGGTTCGCCATCTTCTCCGACGAAAATCGCTGCAACATTGGTGTGACATGTCGGGGCAACTGTATTGTCGTAAATCCTGCCTAGGGTTTTCCTCGAAAAGCATTTGTACAGATGCTGTTGGATTGGATTGGGCAATTTCATTCATGTGTTTGTATGATTTAGCGAAGGGCTTGATGATTCTGAGCATGGACTCGAGCTGAAGAAGTAAATTTTCACTGCATGTAGAGTTTGCTTTATTTTGAAAGCGTACCGCAGATGCTTGGTGAGAAATGCCATGTCGGCTGTGTGTGGGCGGGACCGGTTTTGAGATGGAAGCAGGACGATGGTCCTAGCTTCCTAGCTCTGATGGTATGAATCAGGGTTTTGTAGACAAAGGTTTTCCCTGTTCCTGCAGGACCATCTAAGAAGAAGCATGTTTGGCGCGGATGGGAATTGCTGTATGCAGCGTGTAAACACCTGTTTGGTGAAGTGTTGGGGGCGGGCACATGAGCAGGCAGTGTGCATGCCTTAAGAGCAAGGGTGGACGCGGGAGGAGAGTTAGTTGGTGGGCGGGACTCTGTTTTACATATACCATGACGCGGGAGGAGGGTTTGAGTTGGCGGGCGGGGCTCTGTCGTGCGTATCCCATGGTCGGGTGACTTAGTCAATTATATATATAGATTGAGATAGATAATTTTGTCCAAAAAGAGTAATGTGATCTCTTGGACATTTGCTTCTGGAAATTTTTGTGGACAAATCCACCTGACACCATTAAAAGTGTGTACGAAGCAAATATGTTTCCTGTGCAGTCCTGACAGAATGCAATGGACATGCACAGACTACAAAATCCTTAACAGTAACCTGGTTTGAGGCTTATATTAGATATTTAGTTGGGTTATACACAGAGAAATCTACCTCTGTTAACTAGGTTTCTCAAAGGCCAATGACCCAGTTTCTCTAAATAAAATAAGGGCATTTTAGAACCCATGTTTCTGTAACAATGTTAATGACACACATGTAATGCACCTAATGTTTCAGGTTATGTATGGCAAATAGCTTGATGAAAACAAAACTGACAATTTATTATGTTTCTATTGCTGGATTGGATGCAGCACGCTCTTTTATACTTCACTGTGCATTTGAGCCCTGCAAAGGAGTAGTGAACCAGTACATTGGCTTCTTTCCATACACCCCTTGCTACTGGGATAAAAACGTAGGTATTTTTACTTCAATAACATACTGTGTAACACAATTTACTTTTACTATGTTACGCTTAACACTGCTCCTGATATTGTGGTGCTGTGCTTAGCACTCTTTCTTTAGCTCATCAAAATAAATTTTTAGTGATTTCTGAACTACTGAGGCAGATTATTTTAACTTGGAGAAGGAATATTACGATTAGTGGAACATTTGCCTCAGCAAATTTACCTCTATGGACACTTTTTCATTTTCGTTGTATAGCTAATGGAAGCACGTGCAAAGCAAACATACGCATAGACAGCGGCTAACTGAGTGCAGCAGACAAGCAGAGGGCCACATAACTGGATTACTTGTGGAGAAATCTACGTGTATTAATCTGGTTTCTCAGAGAAACATATCCCAGTGTAATTATTTGGATTAAGGGTATAAATAACATTTTTGAAATTGGGTTTTTGAGAATAACTGGGTTATTAAAGCTCATGTAGATGCACTCGATGTCTTCCTCTTTGATCAGCTTGCAACTGTACTTGACTATAGTTTTATCTTTGAATCCCAGATTATAGTCACACCACGTCATTTTTTTTTTTTTTCTTTTTCTACTGTAGATGATTTTGACATAATCTTAGCAGGTTGGGGGCAGTTGCAGTGCTCTCCTATGACCAACAGAAACACATGCTCAGCAACTCAGTCTTAGTCTGTAATGCTCCCTGACTAATTTAGACTGGTTTTGGTTTAATGTTGAGTTTGAGATGGTG
Organism: Polypterus senegalus; assembly: GCF_016835505.1. Classification (NCBI taxonomy): domain Eukaryota; kingdom Metazoa; phylum Chordata; class Cladistia; order Polypteriformes; family Polypteridae; genus Polypterus; species Polypterus senegalus. The sequence goes on from NC_053154.1 coordinate 247,597,221, forward strand.
GGAGATGGTGCATTGGTGGATATCTGAGTATGTGAAAGCTGACAACTGATGAGTGCTGATTTAGAAGTACAGTGCAGAAAATAAGTGGGTAAGTGTTTTGGACCTCGCAAACAGAAGAGAGGCTTGTCTGTGCAATTTGTTGTGTTTGTTCATACTACAACAGAAAAGAAAAAAGAAAAAAAAAACACAGTACATTACTCCTCTTCCCTTCCGATATTCAAAGCAATGCTAATGGTTTTATAAAGCTATTTGCTGCAGAACATCTTGCCACTTGTATCATATAAACCTACTAGTCAGTTAAACTCTTCAAAGGTTTCAACAGTTCCTGCTTTTCACCAAGATTGTACTGTCATCTCACAGATATATCTAACTTAGTCTATTGACTGAAAGCTCTAATCAAAATTTTATTAATTCTATTATTTTATTTTGTCTTTTACTTTTGTGATTAGTCCATCTTTATGGTTTGGTATTGTAACGAATTCTAAAGCTCCCCTTAACACGTTAGTTTTTGTCAGGTGCTCTTCTGGTATCTTTTTTTTTCTACCATTCTATATAATTGTAAATGGTCATTATATAATTGTATTTGTTGATATTTGCTATTTTCGATTTATTTTATTTATCTTTGTTTTAATACTGTGATCTCTTTCTCAATTCTTTGTGATGTTGGTGTATGAAATAAATACTAATTGATTGGGTAACAATTGAAAGTGCTATTCTTGTAGTAAAGTTAATTTACTGTTCATTTGTTTGACTTAAAAATAACATTGTCATTTTATGGCCTGGCAGTAATACCTAACCCTCTTATAATACTGAATGGTGTGTGTGTGTTGGGTGTAGCTGGTGGCCCCTCAACTTCCTCAAGTTTTCCCTTGTGGTCTTTATGCTGCCATGTCTGTGATCAGAGCAGCAATCAGTTCTATGGGAATGCAGTAGGTAAAGACAGTTTCTAGAAACATTTCTGAAGACAGCTTAGTTTTATTTTTATGTGCCAATGTTTTTCATCAGTTTTGCATAACAGTTAAGGTAAAAAATATACAATAGAACAGACATTAAGTATATAAATGCTATCATGATTAGTTATACAATGAAAAAAATCCTGAATATTGTTAGTAGTGGATGGCCCTTAGCATTTCTTCAGGTGTGTTCTTCTGCCAATTTTCCAATTGAGATATTTCTTATTGTGATTGGTCATAATGGAGGAGAATTATTTAAATTGAGAAAATTAGCTTGAGGCAACAGAGGTGTTGGTTAACGTGTAGAGTTTTTAAGACACCAGTAGGTGGAAAATAGTAAATTATGCTGATAAAAGGAAAACAACAAGAACAAATAAGACAAAATTGACACCTGAGAAGCTGTCAATGACAGATGGTCAAAAAGCAGGATTAAACGGAAACAGTTAACAGAAGGAAGCATGGTGGTGTCATTAGAAGAAGTTAAGATAATTAAACAAGCAAAAGTAACATGAGGAAGGAAGAAACTCCTCAGCAGGCTATGCATATTGACATTATGTTTTTTCATGGTAGCTTTCTACCTTACTACCAGTGCCATTAAGACAAGAATGGTAATTGAAGTTGTCACGACTAAAATTAGACTTTACCAGATAAACGGGGAACTGGCATTTATGACCAAAGACATAACTATACGTCTATTAGAGGGTGTAGCATAAAACTAATAAAGACGAAACATGGATCAAAAACATCAGTAACTTTTTTTGGGTAACAATTATGTGGTTTGATTTTTACCTTCCTAAAATTCCTTCATCCTAAGAAAATATTGTGTGAAAAAAAGTTTTAGTTTTTTTTTTATCATAAAGAAAAAAACAATAGTACTAACCCTTCTGGTTTGGGTCACTTAATGAAAGAGAAAAGTCTCTCCCTTTGTTCAAGTACAAGGAATAATGTATGGAAGTAAAGAAAGTGATTAGAGGAGGGTGAGAAGCAGTCATCCTTACACCTTTATTAAGGCAATGACAGTGTTTCTATCAGAGTTACTTAAACTAATCTACCTCTATTTTGCTTTCTTTTTTGTAAATTATTTAAAAATTACAATTTCTTGACATAGCAATCCAAAGTACCATGTATGTTTGGCTTTTTCTTACATGAGGTGTTTTATAGAAATTAATGACTAAATTCTACCAAGTCTGTCACTTAAAAATTAATTTAATTGAAAATTGAAATTGCTTGATTCAGTCTTTTCAATGAACAATAAAAAATTACACTTTCATTGAACCTGGTTAATGTGATCACATTAGTCTAGTTTATAAATCTGTAATAAGTTCAGTGCGTGATGGCTAGAATGGAACTTTATTGGGAGGTTCATAATTGTAGGTCTGCTATGTGCCGTTCTGCATTTGCATGCTGCAAGGTTATTAAATGCTCCCTCTTGTAGTTAACACATCATGTAATCAATGTGGCATCAATTAAAGAATTCCATGTCACAATCATTATTTTAACTGTTGGATGTGTGTGTGTGTGTGTGTGTGTATATACACTATGAAAATATCCGCGCTTTGCAGAGTGTTGCTGTCATATATATATATATATGTGTGTGTATATGTATATATATATATATATGTGTGTATATGTATATATATGTATATATATACATATATATATATATATATATGTGTGTATATGTATATATATGTATATATATACATATATATATATATATATATGTGTGTATATGTATATATATATATATATATATATATATATATATATATGTATATATATATATATATATATATATATATATATATATATATATGTGCCTGTAGCGGTCTGTGTGAACCTCCATGGATATGCCTCTCCAGACAATCATTAACCCACCACCAAACTGCTCATGCTGAATGATGTTACAGGCAGCATGATGTTCTCCATGGCTTCTCCAGACCCTTTCACTTCTGTCACGTGCTCAGGGTGAACCTGCTCTCATCTGTAAAAGGCACAGGGCACCAGTGGTGCATCTGCCAATTCTGGTATTCTATAGCGAATGCCAATCGAGCTGCATGCTGCTGGGCAGTGAGCTCAGGGCCCGATAGAGGACATGGGGTCCTTGGGTCACCCTCATGAAGTCTTTCTGGTTGTTTGGTCAGAGACATTCACACCAGTGGCCTGCTGGAGGTCATTTTGTAGGGCTCTGGCAGTGCTCATCCTGTTCCTTCTTGCCCAAAGGAGCAGATACTGGTCCTGCTGATGGGTTATGGACCTTCTATGGCCCTCTCCAGCTCTCCTAGAGTAACTGCTTGTCTCCTAGAATCTCCTCCATGCCCTTGAGACTGTGCAGGGAGACACAGCAAACTTTCTGGCAATGACACGTATTGATGTGCCATCCTGGAGAAGTTGGACTACATGTGCAACCTCTGTAGGGTCCAGGTATCGCCTCATGCTACCAGTAGTGACACTGACTGTAGCCAAATGCAAAACTAGTGAAGAAACAGTCAGAAAAGATGAGGAGGGAAAAATGTCAGTGACCAGATTAATATCCCATAAGTTTCATTGACTTTATGCTATACTCTGATTAAAAAGTGTTCCTTTGATTCTTTTGAGCAGTATAAATATATACACACACACACACACACACACATATCTACATATACAAACCGGATTCCAAAAAAGTTGGGACACTAAACAAATTGTGAATAAAAACTGAATGCAATGATGTGAAGATGGCAAATGTCAATATTTTATTTGTAATAGAACGTAGATGACAGATCAAACGTTTAATCCGAGTAAATGTATCATTTTAAAGGAAAAATATGTTGATTCAAAATTTCACAGTGTCAACAAATATTTCTCTCTCTCTATATATATATACATACATATATATACATATATATATCTTGATTAATCACATTTAATCGCACAAGAAAATTTATTTTCTTGGCTTATTTTAAAACCTACAAATATATGTTTTGTATCAGTGTGATATCCCGTGTAGTGGGAAGTGGCCCCAGCCTACACTCGGGACATCTGATAGTTCATGAACTGAACAGGATCAGTGGAGAGATGAGACGCAGACAAAAATTGAAGGGTGAATGGTGCAAGCTTATTTACAAGAGTGCTGTACAACCAAAATGCAGTAGTGTCAGGTGGGCTTTAAGACACAGTCCTTCAACACTGACACTTCTTCAGAAAAAAATGAAATCAAACAAAAAGGAAAAATACAGTTTATTTACAAAAATAGTGCACTCCTACAAAAACCACACACACACACACACTCCAATAATGAAGGTTGTCTTCCTTTATCCCTGGCTCAAGACGCTCCTCCAGCAGTAAAGAAAAATACACAAAAACAAGTGTGTGTATATACAAAAAACAATTGCACCAAATAAGTATATATACCTCCACCAAAACGATCACTAGGAGATATATAACTCTATATACAAAAGAATATATTCAAAAGCCACCAAAATCACAACTGCTCCTCCAAATAGCTCAGCAGTGCTTACTCATACCTCACCTTTAGGTCCACTGACGACCCCTGGTGTCCAGTAACTCTTAACTTAAATATAACCAGCAACATTGTCCAGCCAATATGCCAACACATCTACCTCATGCACATATCCAGGTAGACGCTAGCACGTTCACGCCACAACACGCCCTGGGCAACTATGTATTTAAAAACCAAACTCCTGCAGGTCGTGCGCGTATATACCCTCCAGGATGACCAACGGCTATGCTGTGCTCAAGTACACCCGTTGCCAACTCACCAGTAAGTAAAAAGATTTCTTTACAATATGGGATCCCCTTCTCTGACTCAACCTATATTACATAGGCTAATGCTGGCTTTTAATTTCAGGTGCGCATGTGTCCTGACACACCGCGTCTCACAGCGCTTCGCCCGCTAGACAGCCCCACATTCCCGTGACAGTGCCTTCAACACACAAACGGTAAGCGCTCTTCCTTACAACCATATAAATGCTGCTTCTTTGATTTCAAGGCTGCTTCAACTTAAAACTGGTAATACGCAGGGTCGTGCATTAACACAATCATTCTTTTCAGAATTTATCAAACTTTAATGTGATTTTGTTACATTTTCAGATTCTTATTCCATTTTTAAATTGTAAACTAAAATATCAAGAATTCATGTCCAGTGAGACAAGAATTTGTGCCAAGAAATTTAACCACGCCCGGGGCCAGAAATAAAAGACAAAGAGTGGATGACAAAGACAGCTGCTGTATAGGCTTTTAAATGTTCGAAGCACCAGACAAGATGCAAATCACGCATCACGGCAGCAGCAGCAAACCAGCAGCTGATCGAGCAAATAAGATGTTTATATATATAGAAAAAAAATTGTTTCCTATTGTATCACCATTTAAGAGGGGGTTGCGGAGAAGTGACCGCGTCTCCTTTGGTTACGTTCAGCCCCCTCTTCACAAAGCGAGTGGCAGAGACACGAAGTGGCTGCCGCATAGCGCAGACTTGGGGGGGTTAGTAAGCGAAGCAAGTAGGGGGTGAGCCCCCGTGTGTGTGTGTGTGTGTGTGTGTGTGTGTGTGTGTGTGAGTTCGTTCAACAAGACAGTTGAAATGGTCATTGACTTTTGCAAACAGCACTTACAAACTCTTGCACTAGAAATTTAAGATTCTGCAGTCAATACAGTGGAATCATTTAAATTTTAGGGTACAACTATCACAAATGTTCTCATCTGGGACATTAACACAACTTTAATCACTAACAAGGCTCAGCATATGTTGTACTTTTATGCCAACTAAAGAAATGAAATATTTCCCAGTCAATCCTAGTTCAATTTAATAAAACCACTAGCAGAATACCCGCTTCGCAGCGGAGAAGTAGTGTGTTAAAGAAGTTATGAAAAAGAAAAGAAAAAATTAAAAAAATAATGTAACATGATTGTTAATGTAATTGCTTTGTCATTGATATGAGTGTTGCTGTCATATCTATATCTATATATCTATACTAATAAACGGCAAAGCCCTCACTCACTCACTCACTCATCACTAATTCTCCAACTTCCCGTGTAGGTACAAAGCTGAAATTTGGTAGGTTCATTCCTTACAGCTTCCTTACAAAAGTTGGGCAGGTTTCATATCGAAATTCTACGCGTAATGGTCAGAACTGGAAGCTGTTTTTCTCCATTTACTGTAATGGAGATGAGCTTGAAACCCGTGGGGCGGAGTTTAGTGTGACATCATCACGCCTTCCGTAATCACGCAGTACATAGAAAACCAGGAAGACCTCAAAAGCTCTGAAGAAAACATGCATTATATAATTGAGAAGGCAGCGAAACAATAAGAAGCGAGCGAGTGACATATACAACCATATTCATGAGTTCTGCTACTTCGGAAACAAAGCACGATGTAAACCTAAACTTTAAATTAAGTTCATAGACAGGCTGCCCATATAAGGCCGTCCGTCAGTGGCAATCCAATAGCAAACTGCCACGGGTAAATATTCACGGGTGAAGGACTGTGCTTATGCAGAGGAAGATGAGATGGTCAGGGTGGTGTTTGGACACAAACTCAGCGAAACTGCGAGAGAAAGTTTTAAGTGCCAGGACTAAGGTAACATTAAATACAGCCATGGACATAGCGAGATGGCACCAGCACAGCTGGGAACCGATGCATGTACACGGCGGCTCACGTGAACTGGCGCAGTGCACAGATAAAAGCAACAGTTCCAAAGAGCTGAACAAAACCGAATTACACAATTGAAAAGGCAGCAAAAATATGAAGCGTCTGATACATACAAGCATATTCATAAATCCAGCTACTGCGGAAACAAAGCACACGGTGGAAAAAGTCAATGTCCGCTAAAGGAAGACAGTGTAAAAAAACCCGTGCATGCAGTGTGTCAGGTCTCAGATAAAGAAGAAGACGAGCTGTTTATTGATGCAGTAAGAAACGAATCGATGAATGAAACCTGTCATCTTTACAGCGATTGACAAACACGGAATGTAACTTGAACACAACACATCCTACAAATACGAACCTGATTGAAAGAAATAATGATAATCAAATCCTTGATGACAGCAACACTCAGTAACACTCACAAAACAAATACTGTATATTGACAGTCATGTTACGTTATTTTTAAAATGTTCCCTTTTCTTTTCTAGCTTTTTAACACACTACTTCTATATATGCGATGCGTATATATATATATATATATATATATCCCGATCTACATACTCGAATAATGGATACTTTATTAGCCATCAATGATTGTTTTGGTAAAGCCATACTCAGTGTATTCATTAGATGAGCGGTAAAAAGTAAGAGCGAGGGAGGATGACTTATTGAGGCATGCAGGCTGTAGTGCGCGTCAACTCTATCTGAATTGCGCGATCACATTTGAAAAAATATATCTTTTCAAGTTCTATTTAGTCCATATGTGTCAAACTCAAGGGCGGGCCACATCCGCCGGCTGTAATTATATCCGCCCGCAGATCATTTTATATACTGTATTATTGTTATTAATGGCCGGGTATATGAAGCGCTGGTAACACAATAAACTACAGATCCCATAATGCAGCGCTTCAGCTGCCTTGCCTAACACTTACCGTTAATCAAGTCTAGCTTATGATGCTGCAAGTTATTGCGAAGCTAGCTCACACGATGCTGAAGAGAAAAGTTGATTCTGAAAATAGAGCCTTTAAAACCGATGGGAGGCTGAGTATATGTTTACTGAACCCGTGTGTCTCATTTGTGGAGCTAATGTGGCTGTAATTACAGAATTTAATCTAAGACGGCACTATGAGACAAAACATCAGGGTAACCTGAAGACCTGAATGCAATGCAGAAGATACAGAAAGCAGAAGAATTAAATAAGAATCTGACACTTCAGCGGACGTTT
>NC_053154.1:247610039-247647539 GCF_016835505.1 Polypterus senegalus
GCGCTGATCAATGTAATCGGTGTACCAGAAAATCATGCATTGACAGAAGTTCCCCTTTGTTTGTAATGGAAAGTGTGATTAAATGCGTGATTTTTTAACGCGTTATGGAGCACATGCATCGAAGCTTCTCAGCTGTGCTTGTGCTAAGAAAAGGAAACATTTTAAAAATAACATAACACGATTGTCAATGTAACCTTTTGTAAGTAGTGCCTGGAGGATTCAGTGTGGAGAAACTCTAGAGACAGCGTGTGTATTTACTTGTGGATTTTTCTGTATTTGGTGGCAGCGTCACAAAGTTGGTTCCTCAAGACGGTGTTAGCTGCAGAGCTCAGCTCACAGCGAAATGAGGTGAATGGGAGGGGAGATGATTACGTGACTCCCCCACCCGCCTTAACTGTCAATCCCCCACAAACACAGTCTCTCGGAATTTGCATAAGCACAGCCCTTCACCTACAATTTTAACTTAGTTACAAAGTGATCAAAATTCTCGTTTATATCCTGCGTCCTCTCATTAAACTTGTATCCCGCATTACCCGTGGGCATGACAAACGCCAGCGGCAGCCTGTCTATAAACTTAATTTAAACTTTAGGTTTACACCATGCTTTGTTTCCGAAGTAGCAGCACTCATGAATATGGTTGTATATGACACTCGCTCGCTTCTTATTGTTTCGCTGCCATCTCAATTATATAATGCAGGGCTCGCAAAATTTCAAAATCCCTGGTAGCCCTTCGGGCAGGCACTCTTCAGTTTTTGGTAGCCCAAAATAAATTTAAGTAGCCCGAATAAAAAAGATTATTTTTAATGTATAATATTGTAAAGGAAATAAAACATCAATCAAAAAATTGTTAAAACACAAATTACAACAACTGTATAAAAATTACAATCATCAACTCAAATATTTGGTTCTAATTGAACAGAAATTTCTATGAACTTGTAAGAACTGTGTAGAACATGAATCAGTCTGTGTCAGATTCTGAATCTGAAATTTCCACTGAAGTCACGGATGAGAAAATGCCACTCGACGTTGAGGGCATAGCATCTCCTCCATCAGCTTTCTCTTCCTGTGCATCGGCCTCCATTTCACTGCTCTTTGTTCTTGTCGGAGTTTTATGATCCAGGTGTCTTGAACCTTTTCCAGAAAACATCCAGAAACAAATTGACTTGTCAGGGCAAAAAGATTCAACTGTTTCCCCATTAATGGAGAGTTGCATGCAGTCATTCAGTGTTTCAGGGTGTAGAGAGGTACGATGTGTTGTCTTCACTCGGTTCATGCAAGAAAATCCTCTCACAGATGACTGTTGATGGACTAAGTGTCAGCATTAATTTCACCAGCAACAAGATATGAGAGAGGTGTTCTGGATTCTCAGAGAGGAGATCTCTGTACAAGCAATCAACTACCTTGCTACCCCGGTGTTCTGCAAGCCACATTTTAGATCCATCCATTCTTGTGGAATTTTCTCTTCTCTTCCTCATCTAGCAAACTGGCAAAATGTGTGACAAGATAATCCACCTCTTCATTCCCATAATTTGCCAGCTCTTCTCTGGGGTATGGAAGAGTGGAAGGGTCAAAACTTTGAAACAAGAGAGAGGCTTTTCACGCAGATTTTTAAATCTATTGTCCATATACTTGACTGAGTTGTCAATAATCTTCTGAATCTCTGCACCAAAGGTGTCTTTGTCTGTACCCTCACCTCTTCTAGCAGGTCGCTGACTTTTGTGAGCTGAGTTCCACAGTAGCAAATGCTACCATCCTCGCTGCTGTGAACTTTGTGTCCAAGGTTTTCTGGTATTCTCCTGGTTTTGTTTTTAGGCTGAGTAAGCGTGATGTGGTGCTCTCAACTAACTGATTTGTTCGTGTGATGTTTAGGTTATCATGCTGAAAATCAGTACAGCACTTGGATAAGATGGTACTGTAGTCCAACATGAAATGCAGGAAGCGAACAAATTTCTCAGTCTTCATCTCCTGCACCACCCCCTTAGCTTTGGCTGCATCCTCGGACTTGACATCACTTCCTCCTGCCATGTTCTCCATATGAACAACAGTGGGAGTGTAATTTTTCCACAGCCTTCAGACATCTCAGCCGGCTTGGAAGCCACCGTGTGCTCTTCAGGCCACTGAAATGTGCCAGTTTCTCATTTAGCAGTTCACTTATTTCTGTCAGTTCTCTTCGCTTCTTTGGGGAATAGTAGTACATCTTAAAGATGGTTTTCAGTGTACCTTCAAATTTCACCAGGTACTCACAGCCTTTCACGCTATCCAGCACGGCTAGCTCTAACTTGTGTGCCACACAGTGGATTGTTATGATGTGGGGTATCCTCTGTTTCAGTCTCCCAGCTACTCCTGTTTTCTCACCCATCATCACTGCAGCACCATCAAAATTTGCACACTACTTTCTTTTTCCATGTGTCTTCTCTGATACCCATGGTGTTCACTGCTTCATCAATAGCCTCTAAAATACCTGCAGCATTTGCACTCTTGACTGGCTGACATTTGATCATGTATGTGGATATGTCACCATTATCTCTCACATACCTGACATGAACCAACTCCTGTTCTATTATACCAGTGTCTGTACTGCCATCTGCAAGAATGGATAAGAACCTGCTTTCTTGAATTTCCTTTTCAATCTGGTCTCTTGAAATTTGTGCTATTGCTCCAATAAACTCTCTGCAAGCATGGTCATTGAGGTAAGTGGAACCAAGATCTAGGCCATTTGCTTTTTGAAGTTTGCAAAGACTGCTAAATTTTGCCAATGGTAGTTCACTCTTTGCAACATAGTACGCTGTTCTAAACAGCTTTTTCAAGACTTCTTGTTGTGCTTGGTTTATTTTTAGTATGGTTTTGCAATTGGTGTTTGTTCTGGGAAAGATGCTGCAGACTGAGCACCAATGCATTTCTTGTGATGCAGAGATTTCTCATGGGTTTTGATAGGGTCTTTCCTAAAATTACTGGTCCCAGTAACAAAGGCTTGTCGAGTCAGAAATGAGGGAAACTCACGACACACCCGGCAGAACATTATGTTATTTAGCTTGTCATATTCCAGCCACAGAAATTCTTTTGTCCATGAAACCAAAAAGCTGCGCTTTCTTTTTGCCTCATAGTCTAATTTGTCATAACTTTTCCGCTTTGTGGTAGGCTTTTCTTTGGCTGTCCCTTCTTCACCCTGACCTGTCTTCTTTGGCTCAGCAGAACTAAAATACCTGCGTAAATCCATCTATTTTACACACACACACAACGGTCAGCGATTTTTTAAATTCTCTGCGCAATCAACCTCTATCACATGTTTAAAGCTTGCTGCGGGAGATTTCACTTCTCACTTTTGAATAGTAAACCAATGAGTGATAAGACGATGTCAGAGGAATTGGTGCGCAATTAATCTGTCACTGACCAATCAGTACTGCCGCTTTCTATACACAGTTGCTGATCGCAAAGTGAAAGTAAAAACAAGCGAATTTAAACGCGATTTCAATATTTCACATATTGACAGTGGCTTATCGATGCCCGTAATTGACATAATTACCCAGCTACATTTGCGAAAGAATGCAAAAGCATTGCCATATATTTTTCCTTCCTATGATAGCCCGACGGGCAGGGCTGAGATAGATTTTGGTAGCCCGACTGGAAGACACAATAGCCCCGGGACGTCGGGCTAGCGATTTTGCGAGCCCTGTAATGCATGTTTTCTTCAGCGCTTTTTGGAGCTCTTCCTGGTTTTCTACGTACTGCATTGATAGTCAGTTCACATGATTACGTGGGAGGCGTGATGATGTCACACGAAACTCCACCCCCCACGGCTTTCGAGCTCAACTCCATTACAGTATATGGAGAAAAATAGCTTCCAGTTATGACCATTACGCGTAGAATTTCGAATTGAAACCTGCTCAACTTTTGTAGGGAAGCTGTAAGGAATGAGCCTGCCAAATTTCAGCCTTCTACCTACACGGGAAGTTGGAGAATTAGTGATGAGTCAGTAAGTGAGGGCTTTGCCTTTTATTAGTATAGATAATTGAAATTGTAGTCACATTCTCCATTGCTCTCTGGTTTGGTCCAACAATGGCACACTCCAAAAATAAATTACAGCAAGTTGTAAGGTTTGCTGAGAAAATAATTGGCTGCGTTCTTCCATCTGTTGCAGAACTGTACACATCTTGTGTTACTAACCATTTCAAAATGATCACCAAGGATGTCTCTCTCCCTGCTCATCACTTGTTCCAAAACCCCCCCTCCAGTAAACACTTCAGGTCAATTAAAACTAAAACTAACAGACACGTAAATGCTTTCCTTCCCAAAGCCAAAGCCCTCTCAGACCAGTAATGTAGCCTGTCATCTTTGCGTATTCACGTGTTCTGTCATATACTGCTTGCAGGTGTGTAGGCACAGTACATGTATGTCTGTGAATACACACTGCACACTCACACTTTCATTTGCACATCAAGAACAACATTTATTTATATAGCACATTTTCACACAAATGTTGTATCTCAAAGTGCTTTACATGATGAAGAGAGAGAGAGAGAAAAGAAAAAAAATAAAATAAAATTAGAGAACACTAATTAACAGAATAAAAGTAAGGTCCAATGGCTAGGGAGGACAGAAAAAAAAAAAGCTGAAGAAAAAAAAATCTACAGGGGTTCCAAGGCCACACAACTGCCCAGCCCCCTCTAGGCATTCTACCTAACATAAATGACCTCAATCAGTCCTCATTGTATTCAAGGCTCACATGGAAAAACTTTATGATTATCATCATTTGCACATCTCCTTTATAACTGTACTATTCTGAACTTTGTATAAAGTTTTCTTTTTTAACTTATACTATTTATGTTCTTTGTATGTGCTTTGTGCTATGTTATAAGCAGCTCCAAATCTACCAAGTCAATTTCCTGAACATTAACTGCTGGTGAATAAAAGTGATTCTGATTCTGAAATGCAAGCACTATTAGACTCTACTTTACATAAGTGTCTGAAGCTGGTTTAACAGAAAAAAAAAAATATCCTGCAGCATTTTTATTAATTTTAGTTAAAAGCAAATAATAATCCATTATAGTGCTTGGTGGTATGACCAAAATTCTATATCACGGTATTTTTCAAAATGATACTTTTTTCACAGTATGAGACGGTATTTTTTTTCCCATGTATGAATGGATGTTAGCCAGTCTTCTGCAGTAATTGCAGTGGTAAACGTGGTTAAGAATAACCTATTCCAATGTCATGAACATTGCAGAAAAAAAAAACATTTTAATGTGCACACAAGTATTAATACAAGTTTGCATGGCCCCATAAAGTGATAGTTTTCAGGGGTGTGGCACTAATGAAGAGAAGGAATTACATTGCATGACAGTCAAAATACAGAACCTTTTTATTGAACAAATTTTGCAAACAACTTAAGCTAAAATTTTTACAACATATTTTCAACCATCCAAAGAGCCATTTGGACTTAGTAAAACATTCAGAGGTGCTTGTCAAAAGTTGTATTGCACTGAACATGTCTTAGAAAAGGCATAAATAGTGAATATTTTTTGTAATCCATCTACATTTTCTGTTAATGTTAGCAATCTCAGACCACTGACAAGGTAAAGTGAATTTTTAAACAACTTTCCCATCATTAAACTGCATAATATTTAAATTAATAAATAATAGCAATAAAATAAATAGTGCAACTTCCAGTAATAATACTATTACTTCAAGACTTCAAAACTAGGTGCATTACACAGTATTCACCCAATAAATATAAAATAAAACAAGTGCAACTTGGTGAAACATCTTTACCAACTGAACCATCATTAAGGCAAATTGCACTAATATGGACCTTGCTTCAAGCTAAGCTATATACGTAAATAATAAAACTGCAACTTGCATTTATAATACTATTTGTGGTATAGCCCTACGGAAGCGTATTAGGGCCACAGTGAAGAAAAAAAATGACTATACGTCGAAAATAAAAAAAAAAAAAGTCGACATGTTGACTTTATTCTCGACATTTCCACTTTAATCTTGATGCTTATGTAGAGATTAAAGTCAACATTTCCACTTTATTCTGTTTATTTTGTCATTAAAGTAGAATGTCCTAAACTTCTTCCTAAAATCAATGTTTAATTTACTAGATTTTCTCAAACCCCCTTCCTCTGCACTAAAAGGAGGCGCAGGCATGGATCGCCGTACAGAATACATTCACTTCATGATATTCCTGGTCTCTAAAAATTTAGAATGCATGTTAGTGAGGCGGTAGTGCTGCTCACTCGCCGTAAGGGTTCCCCAGGTGTACATTCGTTGTACAGAACTTTATGGCAGGTGTGACTAGGCTTCAGGAAACTGGGTGTATGAATGGGTATCACACAGGTTTATCTTAAATATTGTGTAAATGTTGGGTTCATGATCTGGTGGTTGGAGACACGAACACAGACATAAATTGGTGTTCTTCTGAGCAGGCTTTCATTATTGCATGCATGCTATCTCTATCTGACATACCAAACCCCTAGTTTCTATCCTTCCTTTTCTTTCTCCTCATAACCAATCACCACACGATAAAACGTCTTTGTGAAATTAAAAATAGCTATAAACTTAGACCACAGAGTGTTCGGAACTTAAAAAAAAAATTTTCATTATACATGTTTAAATATGCCATCTATTCAGGATTGCTCCAATCCCAGCAAGCATTGTGTGTGAGGCAGGAGCAAATCCTGAAGGCGCCAGCACATCGCAGGGTGAATACTAGGAACACATATATTAGCAGGGTCAATATAGCATAACAAAACCCCACATCCTACTAGGGCTGGGCAAAAAATCGATTTCATCGATTTATCGATTTTGTAGTTTAAAGCGATTTTTATTTTGCAAACTCGAGTTTTTTGCCACAATAGTTTTTTCGGACTTTTCCGCGTTTCGTCCTTGTTGGTTACCGTAGCGATATGAGCCAGCCCCCGCCCCGCCTAACACAGTCAAAACAACATGGCAGCGTGTAGCAGAGAACTACTTCCAAAGAAAGGCACAGGTAATTCCGTAATTTGGAACTGGTTTGGTTTTGATGCAGCAGACGAAACACAGAAGAAGCCTTGCTGCAAAATATGTTTCAAGGCTGTTGCTATTGGAAGCAGCAGTACAACAAATCTTTTCCAGCACCTGAGGAATAAACATCCCGAAGAATGGGAGAAGTGCAGCCGACTCCGTAGCGTAAAACGGCTCCTCTAGCACACCTGCTAAAAAGCAAACTACACTTCCAGAGAGCTTTACAAACTGTGTACCTTATGATAAGAACGGAGCGCGATGGAAAGCGATTACAGAGGCGATCACATTTTATATTGCCACAGACATGCTGCCAAGTTATTCTGTCGAAAAGCGAGGCTTTAATCACATGCTGAAAGTATTAGATGCGAGGTACCTTGTCCCCAGTCGCAAGTATTTCACCGATGTAGCGCTGCCTCACCTGTACAATACAACTCAGGAAAAGATCCGCAGTGAGCTGGAAAAGATGCAGTTTTACTCAGCCACAATGGACCTGTGGTCCAGCCGGACGATGCAGCCATATCTGAGTCTGACGGTTCACTACATCAACACTAGTTGGACTCTGCGCAGCTTCTGCCTTCAGACAGCGTATTTCCCCGACAACCACACTGGTGACATAATTGCCCATGGCTTAAAAGATGCTCTCAGCTCCTGGGGACTTTCGGAGGAACGACTCGTCTGCATGACAACTGATAGTGGCACCAACATCATAAAAGCCCTTAAGGACAACAACTGGCCCAGCTTGCAGTGTTTTGGCCACAGACTCCACAACGCTATAGGTAAGAGTTGGTGTAAGAATAAATAGGTGCACATACTCGCACATTGTAAAGTACTGTTTGCTTATAATTTAATAACCAGAACATGGTATATATTTCAACTGGTTTACACACATAGACTGGGTTACATAAATAAACCTGACTTTTCCTTAATCTGCATTCATTATACATTATGTATTAAACTGTGTTACAGCTATTAAAATTGTGATAAAAGTACAAAACAATTTTGAAAACTCACATAATCAAATATATAGTTTAAGCTTGGAGTGACAAAAAATATACTAAATATCTTTTCACATTTATTACAGAGAATGGTGTGAAGGATCCAAGGATCGATCGGGCCATAGGGGTCTGCAAAAAAGCTGTATCAGCCTTCTCCTACAGCTGGAAAAAAGGCGAGACATGACAGAGGTGCAGGCTGAGCTTGGACTTCCCCAGCATCTTTTGATCTCAGAATCCCCAACACGTTGGGGGTCTCGTCAAAAGATGATTGAGCGCTTTCTTGAGCAAGAGAAGGCAATAACTCGTGTCCTGGGTGCGGACAAGAAAGCGCGTCATCTTGTTCCCACGTGGCAAGATTTGGAAGTATTAGAAGCCACCAACAAAGCAGTAAAACCTCTCTAGGACTTCACTGATGCACTGTCAGGGGAATCATATGTCAGTGTGTCATGCATCAAACCAGTGCTGCATTTGTTTAAAACAAGTCTCCTCCTACCAGAGGAGGAAGATTTGGAGATAACAAAAACAATCATGCGTTACCTCGAAAGTAAATACTGTGATTTGGAGAAAGAGTAACTTTTGGACATGGCCACACTTTTAGACCCGAGGTTCCGTACAACCTACATTGATGCAAGCAAACTGGAAGTTGTCAAAAAAAAGAGCGGTGTCTGAGATCTCTGCTCTCTGCAACTCTACCACAGAGGAAGCTGGTCCCTCAGCTGTTCAAAAGAACACCCCACCAAAAAAGAAAATGACTCTGGGTGCCTTCTTTAAAAACAGTGCACCATCCACCACGCCACACCCACAATCTGAGAAAACAAATATTGAGACTGAGCTTGCAACGTATTTCCTTATTCCAGACATAGAGCCAGACACAGATCCTCTTGAATGGTGGAAGCTGCATCAGCCCAACTTTCCAAGGCTAAGCTTACTGGTTAAAAAATATCTTTCTATTCCAGCCACTAGTGCCCCCTCAGAGAGGGTATTTAGTGTGGGTGGGGGAATAGTTACCTGCAACCGGCCTGCCTTAAGCCAGAGGTTGTGGACAGGCTCATCTTTCCTGCAAAAAATGTTTAGAATGAGCATGCACAATGTTTCAAAGATCTAACAAGCACGTGTTTTGTTGTTATAGATAAAAGTTTACATTTGTTCATTCTTTCAGCAGGCTATATGTCTGCCACAGGCATGTTTCATTTTTTATATTTACACTATACTGAGAAGAGTTTATTTTTTTTAATTGTAATGTTATATGTTACAACATTTGTAATTATCTGATTTCTTGAACAGAAAATTTAAGCTACTGTGAAGCTGTTGCACTTTTGCTTAAACCTGGGTTAAAGCTTGAAATTGTTGAATGACAGAGCCTCATTTACTTTTTGTTTTGGGATTCGACGCATTTTAACTCTTGAGGACAATCATAGCAATAAAGTTGCACTTTTGACACTATATCTGATGTCTGCAGCCATTTTTTAAGTGCATTGGAAAAAAAATCGAAAATCGAATCGAAACTCGAATTTTTCTTTAAAAATCGAATTTTTTTTTTATTAGGCAAAATCGCCCAGCCCTACATCCTACATGACTTTGAAAGGAAACTGAAGCACGCCGATTAAACCCACCAGAAAATTCAAGGCAGGGAATCACCCGGGACCCCCTTGCTGCGAGGCAGCAGTGCATCCTCCACGCCACCGTGCCCCCACGATTAATACATGCTTTATTGCATTTCATCATGAAAATTATATCAAGTATTTATCTTAGCATTCTAAATGCTCAGGGAGCAGGAATATCATGAAATTAATATATTGTGTCTGGCAAGCGCTGCCTGCGCCTCCAATTAGTGCAAGAGGAAGTCAGTTTAAGAAGCACCTAGTGATTACCATGGCTCGGGCAACAGTTAACACAAAGTATTTAATGTGCTATATAACTTATGATGGGGTTTGAAAAAATCTAGTAAATTAAATATTCATTTTAAGATGAAGTTTAGTTTACGATGTTCTACTTTAATAACAAATTACGAGAATAAAGTCAGCATGTCGACTTTATTCTCATCATAAGTGTCAAGATTAAAGTGGAAATGTCGAGAATAAAGTCAACATGTCGTTACAGTATTACACATTACCCAGGTACGTTATACAGTATTGACAAAAAATAAAACAAGTACAACTTGGCTTGCAGTATTATCCAGTAGTATAGAAACAGTATTCACACGTTTGAACATAATGGTCCACATCCGACCTTTTAAAACCAAAGTATCTCCAGACAACAGATGCAGCTCCTTTTTTCGGCAAAAGTTCTTCTGTTTCATCATGTTCAACTTTATCATCTGCTACAGCTTCAGTTTCGGAATGTTCTCTGTCCATTTTCACCGCTCAATACCTCCACTAACACATGTACTCCGTTGCATGCGTGATTAGTGGTGTAGCAGTGAAAAAGGTCCCCCCTTAAACAGTTTCCCGCTGTGCCATGTTCCGAAAGTTGTTTAGGCTTTTAAAACCGGTGTTGCGGTATAAGAAAAAATTATATCATAAAAATAAAAAACATTTTTTGGTATGAACTGGTATACCGCCCAGCACTAATCCATTATTAATTTTAATTAAAAGCAAATAATAATCCATACATTCAAATCAAACTTAACAGAACCAAAATTCAACTCCCACTAAAAAGAAAGAAAGAGAGGAGAGCCAGCCAACAAAACAAATCTTTGAAGCAACAAGAAAGGAAGAGTACCCTTTTCCCCAATATAGAAGCTTATTCTAAAATGTTATTGATTAGATCCTGCCATAGTTTAGAAAAACGTTTGAACAGATCCTCTGACTGAGAATTTGATTTTTTCCAATTTCACATAGTATAGGACATCACTTACCACTGCCTTAAAGGTAAATGGGATGGGATTCTTCCAAATGAGCAAGATAAGTCTAAATGCCATTAGTCAGATAAAGGCAATTATGATTTTTGTTTGTCCTTCTCTACTTTAATCCCTTCTGGGAGTATACCAAACACAGCTGTTAATGGGTTAAGAGTGATTGTGACAACAAGAATATCTAATAGGCAAAGGTTTTTGTAGTAGTAGTGGAAAAGTTGTGTAGATGTGGAGTTATATTTGAAGCTTAAATGCTTGTACGATGCAAAAACATTGCTGATGTACAAGTCTCTAAATGTTTTAATGCCACAGACTTTCCAAGCATTAAATATTGTGTATGTTTGAGAGGGTAGAAAAGTGATGCTCATGCACAGGAGCAACAGATAAGAGCTTATCTGTCTTAAAAGTGCTTCCCTTAAATTGTTTCTATATTCTGATTGAATGAAGGGAAACTGGATTATTATTGTATTGATGATAATTTGTATTCACTGGGACACAGAGCAGGGAATATCAAGAAGTACAGGTAGTTCTCGACTTTATGAGCTAATTCATTCCAAATTAGCTGAACTCGTTAATTTAGAACTACCACTAAAGCGGGAAGTATTTTCCTACATAAATATTATAAAAATGAAGACTTTGGTTCCAACCAAAAAATTTTATCCTAATGTTTTGTCAAATTAATAAAAGGAAACACACGTATTATCAGAATTGACATTTCATAAAAACTAAATTCATATTTAAATAATAAAAAACCCCTTGATAGTAAAACAAACACTTCTTTGCTAGAACTATAACATTCAATTTTGGTCACTTTGATTTTCAGCAGATTGGGTGTTTTTTTTTTTCTTCAGGAATGCTTCCAGAGTTGTCCGTTTGCCAAACTGCTTTTTTTCTCTTCATAAATTTGCTGATAACAAGCACAATAATTTTTCAAATCTGCCTTTATTTTTGCATTTAGCTAATCAATTGGATCTTCAATGTGTTCAAAAGCCTCTTCGACTTCTTTGAATGTCAAGTTGGGTGTGGGAACTTCATCTTCCTCTTCCTTAAAGTTTTCACAAGCTACCATTTCGAGTAACTCTTCAGTAGTAAGCTGGTCAATGAGGGCTTCAAGCAGATCTTTTATGTGACATGCAGAAGCTTCAACATTTAACTTTTCACCAATTTGGACAATTTCTTCAGTTTCATGCTATGTGATATCCTCAGGTTGTTCAACCCCTTCAAAATCAGCAATCAAGGGGACAAAGTTTTTGCCAAACGCTGCTCATAGTTTTCTTCAAAATTCTATTCCATGCATGCTTCATGGTTGATGGCATCTAAAACAATGAAGTTTTTCTAAAATTCTTTAAGAATAGGTACCTCCTTCTGTATCCATGGCTTTAAAGAGAGTTTCAAACATTTCCTGTAAATAATATGCCATAAAAGTTGCAAGAACACCTTCATCCACAGGCTGAAAGAGTGAGGCTGTATTTGGGGCTAAAAAAATAATTTTATCATTTGGATGGTGGTTTTGCAGAGCAGCTGGGTACCCATGTGCATTATCCAAAATTAAAAGGATATGGATGGGATTTTTTTTGCTCTCACAATATTGTTTTACCTCTGGGATGTAATGATGAGGAAATCAATCTTCAAAAAGTGAAATTAACCTTAGAGTACATGTATTGATATTTCAATAAATGAAGCTGGAAATCGTCCATCCCAAGTACAAACAAAAAAGAAAAATAAGTTAAAAGTAGCATGTCCTATAGTATTTTGCTTGTAATGGAAAAACAGCTGGTGTTAAATCAAAGGTGATATAAAGCTAAGTGAATAAGTTCATATAAACGTCTCTGTACTGACATTCTTTCTAAAAGTTAGAAACATATAGAACTGAAAAGACATTTAAAAAAAAAAAATCACATTACCTTCTGAAAGAAATCCTCGCCTCCATTGTTTTTCCCTTCTGAAGCAGCTGTGGGGGGGGGAAACAAATTTAATCAATTAAATGACATGTGTACATATTAACCAAGCAAAGATGTGCTCAACAGTAGGTTTTATAAATGGATTAAAACACATACATCAAACATTAGCTCTTTCCTTAAAATTTGTGCAATTTCAGTTTCCAGATAACATTCTGATGGGCAGTATGGGAGGCATGAAATACCCAGCACCTCTCAAAACATACAAGTTTGCCAGACAGAGGTTTTCTTTAAGATACATACAGTACTGCTATTGCAATGTGGAGCTAACACAGCTCTAACTTTGTCATTAATTTTTTCAATTACACTACCGTCATAAACCCAATAATTAACAATGACAAAAAAGCTTACAGATATCCATTTTCTTACATAGTGGTGTCAAGACATTAGTTTCCTTTATATAAAAAAACAAACAGCTGGGCACTCAGAAAGTAGAAGGCAGACACATCTCAGTTATTGTAAAGAAGGCACACGAACATCTTAGGAAAGCTTGGTTGTCTCCATGTATGCTCACCAGCTCTGACAGGTGCTCAGTGGATTCTATGACTACTGGCTGCTTTACAAATTAGTGTACCTATTCAGCTCTACAATGCAAAGCACTACAAAGAATAGTGAGGTAAGCTCACAATATCACCAAAATAAAAAAAAGCTCCCTTACGTTTACAAAATGCATAAGAAACAATACCTTAGAAAGAACAACAGTATAATCAAAGACCTCTTCTCTCTGGCCCTGTCACTTTACTTCCTTCTCTGTCCCAGCAAATGAAACAGGACTACAGGCACTTGCACCACTCCTACTGACAACAGAGCAAATATTTCTGGTATACATTGCCTGCTATTGCTTTTAGTGTGTAGTGTTCACTTTACCATACATGTACAGTATGTACTCACTATTGCCTGCACTGTACTATTGCATCTAGTACATGGGAGAAATGCAGTAAAAAGTTTTATTGTTCTGAATAGACATGGCAATAAAATCTGAACTTCTTTAACTGTGTTGTTTCATTTGCATCCTGATGCATATTACTCCAATTCGCATATCTTGTTCAGTGGTGCCTAAAACATATAAATAAAATGAAAACTGGAAGCTGAAATTCTGATCCCATCATAACATTTGCCTTGTATACAGCAGTACATGTGGCATATGTAGGAAAAGTAAAAATAAGTTCGCTCTGGGCAACCTTTACCACAATTAATTCTTCACCAATACACACAGAAAAAGCCCCAATAGCAAATTTTAACACAGAAATATTTACATTTGATTTTAAGCATATAAAAACAGGGGAAAATTTTTCTTTACACTCAAAACACAAAAGTAATCACTAGTTATGCTATTTATTGGGTCCTAGACATGAATACAGACTAAGATATCACTTGTGTAAAGCCTTTAATCCCTTACTTTGTACTGTATCTGGAATTTCCTGCTCCGATTCCAATTTCTTCCCAGTGCCTTAAAGCATTGTTTAAGGTTAAATGGCACTAACACTATTAAATTGCAATAAATGGGTGTGACAAATATTAGTAGACAACTAAATGGATGTTGGCAACAAGACTTCAAAATAAGTATAATTCAAAACACCACCAGAATTACAGTATTTAGTTGGAAGAGGTAGTGCCGTAATATTAATCACAAATAGATTTAATGGCTAGAATAAACAAATTCTACTGTTCTATAGAAGATCTACACTAGTCACGTCATACTTGGTTATTTTCTGAATTAATAAACAGGGCATTATTAAGTCATTTAAAGCTCAACTGATGCTACTTCCAAGGAAAAGATCTGGCCCCCATAACTAAAGACCTTGTCAAATGGTTTTCAGAATTACCAGATTTTCTTTCTTACACAGTAATGCAGAGAACAGTCTATTTTAGTGACTGCAGGTTACCGAATCATTCATTCTCTAGAATTATGCTGGACTTATCCCATTATTCTTTACATACTTTTGATAATGCATCACACAATTTTCAAAATTACAGATCTGTAGAAACTAGAGTAAGCTATTGGGTATACACTTAAAAATCCTTTAATATGTAATGTTGGTTTGTCTTCCTACAAAAATTGTTAAATCACATTATATTAAAAATGTGCTTATACAGTGCAATAACCTGAATAAACCACCACCTAATAGCACCTAAACTATGAGCAATGTTTAAAACAGAGTAGTAGTATATTTATATAGCGCCCTTCACAGACAAAAGGTCACAGAGCACAGAACAGCAAATACAGTACAAATACAACAGTTAAAACAAAACAAACAAAACCAATAAAAATAATAAACAAACTGGAACTATTCAGCACTGAGCTTGGTTAGAAAGAAATATTTTTAGTTTTTTAAAAGAATCAACAGACTCGGCTCCACGCAGACCACAAGGCAGGCTATTCCATAGTATTAGTGCTACAGACTGAAAGGCACAATCCCCACGAGTTTTTAGCCAAGTGCTTGGGACAACTAGAAGGGACTGTTGCCCAGATCTAACAGCCTGACAAGCTGTATAGCATTGGAGCAGGCAGGTTAGGTACTCAGCAGCTTGTCCATACAAAGCTCTGAAAGCAAGTACCAAAACTTTAAAATGAAGTCTATAAAACATTGGGAGCCAGGGCAGTGTGTGGAAAATGGGAATGATATGATCACTCCGGGAGTTAGGAGCCTGGCAGCTGCATTTTGAACTAACTGAAGACGTGAGTGAGAGAACTTGCTCAAACCCATAAAGAGAGCATTACAGTAATCAAGCCATGATGAAATAAAAGAATGAACAAGCATTTCCAAATCTGATTTTGAAACAGCATTTCTTAGTTTTGAAAGATTTCTTAAATGAAAGAAACATGAGCGGCTGACTGATCTTACATTAGAACATTAGAACACTCTAGACAAGAACAGGCCATTCAGCCCAACAAAGCTCGCCAGTCCTACCCACTTATTTCCACCAAGAAAACATTAAGTCGAGTTTTGAAAGTCCCTAACGTCTTACTGTCTACCACACTACTTGGTAGCTTATTCCAAGTGTTTATTGTTCTTTGTGTAAAGAAAAACTTCCTAATGTTTGTGCGAAATTTAACCTTAACACGTTTCCAACCGTGTCCACGTGTTCTTGATGAACTTGTTTTAAAACAACAGTCTCAATACACTACTAATTCCCTTCATAATTTTAAACACTTCAATCATGTCACCTCTTAATCTTCTTTTATTTAAACGCTATAGGCTCAGCTCTTTTAATCTTTCCTAATAATTCAACCCCTGTAGCCCTGGAATCAGCCTAGTCGCTCTTCTCTGGACCTTTTCTAGCGCTGCTATGTCCTTTTTGTAGCCTGGAAATCGAAACTGCACACAGTACTCAAGATGAGGCCTCACCAGTGCACTATAAAGGTTGAGCATAACCTCCTTGGACTTGTACTCCACACATCGTGCTATATAACCTAACATTCTGTTAGCCTTCTTAATAGCTTTTGAACACTGTCGGGAAGTTGATAGCGTAGAGTCTAGGACTCCTAAATCCTTCTCATAAGGTGTACTCTCCATTTTCCAACCACCCATTGTGTGTTCAAACCTAACATTTTTACTTCCTATGTGTAATACTTTACATTTACTGACATTAAATTTCATCTGCCACAAATCTGCCCAAGCATGTATGCTATCCAAATCCTTCTGTAATGATATAACGGATTCCAAAATATCTGTTAATCCACCTATCTTGGTATCATCTGCAAACCTAACCACCTTGTTACTTATATTCCTATCTAAATCATTTATATATATTAAAAATAGCAGCGGCCCTAGCACTGATACCTGTGGAACACAACTCTTAATCATCAAGTGTCAGGGACTGGTCAAAAATAACCCCAAGGTTACATAGACTCAACTTAACAACAGGAGAGACAGAAGATAATTTTAAACTAATCTCAGAATGAAGAACAGGAGAAGCAACAATTAGTACCTCAGACTTTCCTAAATTCAACTGCAGGTAATTACTACTGAGCCAGTCGTTAACCTGAGACAATCAACCAATGTGACCAAATATTAATTTATTTAGGATTAAATGAAAAATAAAGCTCTACATCATCTGCATATAGATGATACAAAATATCCTTAAAAGATTTAAGAATCTGTGATAGGGGAAGAATATATAAAGAGAAAAGTACACGTCCCAAGAACCGAACCCTGTGGCAGAGTCAGATGAAAACCCAGCTACACCGACTGAGAAACTCTTATTCGACAAAAAGAGAACCAGTCCAAAGCAGAGCCAGAGACACCTAACAGCTCTAGTCTATTAATAAGATCCGATGGTCCCCTGTATCAAAAGCTGCAATAAGATCTAACAGTACAAGCACAGAGAACCGGCCTGCATCAGCAGCAATTAAAAGATCATTTAAAACTTTTAGAAAAGCTGTTTCTGTAGAATGTTGCCTCCGAAAACCAGATTGAAAAGAATCAAAGAACCGCTGCTCCTCTAAGAAGGCACAAAGTTGCTGTTCAACCACTTTTTCTAAAACTTTTGCAATAAAAGGCGGTTTTGAAATTGGCCTGTAATTACTCAAAATAGAGGGATCAGAATTAGATTTTTTCAACAGCGGTTGAATAATAGTATGTTTAAAATACGATGGAACCACACCAGATCTCAAGGAGCAATTTATGATATTCAAAAGGCACGGACCTATGTACAACTCGAAGAATTTAACATTAATGACATTGGCAACAGGTCAGTAGGACAATGATTAAGGTTTCATCTTCCTGAGCAAGTCAGAAAGATCAGAAAGTGAAACTTCTGAGAAAACAAAAAACTCAGAACATGAGTTACTAGTTAAGACAGCTGGAACAATATTAGCCCAAACAACACTAACCTTGCCAATAAAAAATAAGAAAATTTTACAGTCACTATCAGAAAAAACCTGAGTAATAGATTGAGATGGAGAAATAATATAGTCAATAGCATCAAATAGCACTTTGAGATTATGCTTGTGAGTCTCAATCACTAACCAAAGAATTAAAAGAAGCAAGTAAATCCTTTAAGTACAAACGATGAACTTCCAGATAAGTAGACTTCCATAGGTGCTCTGATTTTCGACAGGGACCCCTGAGATTAAGAATGGAGTCAATCACTCAAGGAACTGAGGGGGTAACAGAATTCTGCCTGATTTTAAGAGGAGCAAGCTTATTCAAAATATCAGTACAATGGTCATTAAAACATTGAACTGCTAATTCAACATTATCAACATTACTGCCGGCATCAGATGACTCAAACAAATCAACAAACTGATTAATCACTGATTCATTAATGAAACGAGTATGCCTAGAGTTAACACAAGGTGACAACTCTAAAGTTGAAGACAAATCAAACAAAACACATTTATGATCACTAAAGGTTACATTACAAATTGTAACATCATTCAAGCTCCATAAGAAAAAAACAAATTATTTGTCTCAGAGCAAAACATAATATTAATACTTTGACATCCTAAATAATAACTTATTATATGCATTAAAGTAGCTAACCATTAACAAATACACAGGATTATGACATGTTTCTCATACAGCCTCCCTAGGTCAGTCCTGTCATGGACACAGTCCTACAACCTTGTCCTTGCCAGTCTAGCCACAAATTTCAAAGGTTAGTAACATAGCCACACATGTAGGATTATAATGTATGATAAAGGAGGTGGTTTATTTAATAAGTAGTTCCTTTAAATCAAGTGCATGTCTACCCAAAAGCATCAATATGATCTATAAAATATGTATAGATATTATGTATTTTTTAATTAAAAAGAATTCAGGTCTCTGATCTAGAAGAACAAAAGAAAGCAAGATGTACATCCAAGCTGAGAGGTATTATCATCAATGATTTTCTGCTTGTATAAAAATGTTGCTTATTTAACTCCCAATATATACCGTTATGTCTGACAGATTAGTTTTTCTAAGTACACCAGCTTTGTCCCAAAATTGTGCATATTATGTTACTGATAATTTTTGAAGGTAGACTAAATAACACTTCCACAGTAATTCTGTTCTTAAATAGGTTTTTAATACTGTTCAGTACACACCATATGTTCTTCAAGTTATCTGTGCATTATGGTGATTTTAAGAACATCAAATGAAAATATTCTAAAATTATGTATATTCGAATTGTATATATACGCACTAATCATGAAAGCTGTATGCATTAGAAAATGTCAGATTCATGGGTGCTTGCTTGACATTCCTTGCTTTCCTAAAAAAAATAAGTAAATAAATGCTCTTAATGTTTTGGTGTAGTTAAAACAAAATACATTGTGTGTTTAAAATGCAATAAACTGCTATTTCTCTTCGTCTCTTGCTTATCAACCACATACATTTAAGCCTACTGTTCTAATCCCTGTTTACTTCACACAAAATTTTAGAAACAACAAGCACATACATGACGACATTTTTTTTTTTTTTGCTTTTTTTGCCATCAAATTGGCTTCCATAAAAAATGTACACGTTATAGATGGCCCTATTAGGTATATATGCTGTAGATTTTAACACACTTCCCCAAAAAGCTAAGAATTCATAACAGTTCGACCATGGTTATGAAAATTCATGGAGGTTCTTAGATTACCTCTTCTCTCCCCCACCAGATTACAATGCCCTAAAAACAGAATAGGAACTTTAATTTGGTTAACTGCACCTGCTGGAGCACATATTGCATTATGCAGTGTCACCCATATTATTTCAAAGCTTGTAAAGGAAAAGAAAAAACATTCAGTTTGACCCAAGGCCCCTATTGTTACACAGTAACAACCTAATTACATTTATAAATGTATAAAAGCAATTACTTTTCTCCGGTGGTTATTTCTGTTGCTACATACACTTAAAATCAAAAGTAAATTATTCATATCATACTGTTTAAGTAACTAGTGGGGTGGTTATTGTTTCTGGTTCATGATTATTCAGGCAATATCAACTTCTACAAGAATGATCCAAACACAACAGGCAATGGTCAATTGCATTTTCAGTTCAATTTATTCTTATAAAGCACATTTTGCATATTGTGGCTATAAGAAGCATCTTCAATGTTAATTAAATTTCAGGTTTTGCTTTAGTTTTTCCTGTCACAGAAACTAAGGAATAATGCTTACAGGTATAGGTGGGCACACACTTTATCCACGCATCTTTGCAGAACAGTTCAAGCTCAGACAAACTGTGAAGCACTTTCCTGTGCAAAACTCTTTTTATATGTTTCCAAAGACAGTATTGAGAACATGGCTCTTGCTGGACCATACCAGATCACTGATCTACCCTTATAGAACCTTATTGTTCCAAAAGCTTCCTTACATAGGACAGCAGGTTGATATTTAGAGCTCTTTATTTTCCCCTTTATCCTGACAAATGCCCCAGGCCCCAATGATGACAATTACCTCCACAGCATAATGCTGTCATCACCATGCTTTTCAGCAAATAATAGTAAGTGTAATGTGTGCAGATTATAGTGGAATTTTTACTTTCATATCTAACCACCCACATTCTTTTGATGATGAGCTGTCACATTACTACCAAACAGAGCTTTACATAATGAAGGTCAGAAGTTATATCTTGGTCATAAAACATTTTCCCCAACGTGGTTTTGGCAGGTTTCCTACAAAATTTAAGCAGCCCTAGAAATAAAATTTGATACTACTTCTACTTCTATATGATAGTCTTTACAATGTTGATTTATAACATGTACTTTGTTTCAAATGAACTTATATCACCTTCAACAATAAGATCCCACAGACTCTTAAGTTATTTCCTTGTGGATAACGATTATTGAGAAAACTAAAAGGAACTCCTATAGGAATGGCTTATGTTATTTAGGACTGGTTTCAACTGAAATCATATTATAGCAAATTATGTTTATAGATGATTGGAAATAGAATTAATTAAATTTGAACACAGAACTCTGAATTGAACTCCATTACAAAAGCTGCAAGTATATGCAAAACCATGGCAGCGGAAGTTTTTTTTTTTTAATTCTTGAAATTTTTCTTCAAAAAAAAAAAATAAACACTTCTTTTTACTTAACTATACTAGTCGACACATGTACAAAGTGCAGTTAAGATTCTTTCTTGCACGATGGACCATGGTAAATAACGCACTTAATAAAATACAATGAAAATATAATAAAAGGTGCATCCCTTCATTTATTTCATTACTTTGATGAGCTGTTCATGAACAGTTTCATGGTTTCTGTCTCTTATGCGAGTCACTTTTGCCAAACACCTACAGTAGCTTTGCTCATGCTACGGCAACTTCTTTAGGTGTCTAGATTGTGTACTGTGATCATTCTTTCAGCATTTTAAGAATGTTGCTCTTTCTCTACTATTTTCTTCTGTCATTGTTGGCACATAACTCTTACTTAATAAGCTTTGCACTTCAAAAATGATGGAGTTGGATGTCTATTTGCACGTGGATCCTCAGGAAAAATAAGATATTTCTTTGATGTCACCACTACAGCTTTGAAACTTTCTAGCTGTAATCTTTATAAAATCAATTCAACTTTCAAGTAACCTGAAAAAGAAAATAGGTACAATAAAATGATAAACCAAAAGCACTGGGTTGGGGGAGGCATGTAACTAACATTCATAGAAATTGAGAACAAAACTGACCTCAAAACATTTTGCTTCTTTAACATAATACTAAACTCAAACTAAAAGAAGTGGGAGTTCAGGGAGATGTTTTTACATGGGTGCAGAATTTGCTCAGACACAGGAAGCAGAAGGTGATGGTGCAAGGAACGTCTTGAGAACTGGCCAGTGTTAAGAGTGGTTTTCCACAGGGGTCAGTGCTAGGGCCACTGCTATTTTTAATATATATATTTATATATATATATATATATATATATATATATATATATATATATATATATATATATATATATATATATATATATATATATATATATATACAGTGGTGTGAAAAACCATTTGCCCCCTTCCTGATTTCTTATTCTTTTGCATGTTTGTCACACAAAATGTTTCTGATCATCAAACACATTTAACAATTAGTCAAATATAGCACAAGTAAACACAAAATGCAGTTTTTAAATGATGGTTTTTATTATTTAGGGAGAAAAAAGATCCAAACCTACATGGCCCTGTGTGAAAAAGTAATTGCCCCCTGAACCTAATAACTGGTTGGGCCACCCTTAGCAGCAATAACTGTAATCAAGCGTTTGCGATAACTTGCAATGAGTCTTTTACAGCTCTAGAGGAATTTTGGCCCACTCATCTTTGCAGAATTGTTGTAATTCAGCTTTATTTGAGGGTTTTCTAGCATGAACCGCCTTTTTAAGGTCATGCCATAGCATCTCAATTGGATTCAGGTCAGGACTTTGACTAGGCCACTCCAAAGTCTTCATTTTGTTTTTCTTCAGCCATTCAAACGTGGATTTGCTGGTGTGTTTTGGGTCATTGTCCTGTTGCAGCACCCAAGATCGCTTCAGCTTGAGTTGACGAACAGATGGCCGGACATTCTACTTCAGGATTTTTTGGTAGACAGTAGAATTCATGATTCCATCTATCACAGCAAGCCTTCCAGGTCCTGAAGCAGCAAAACAACCCCAGACCATCACACTACCACCACCATATTTTACTGTTGGTATGATGTTCTTTTTCTGAAATGCTGTGTTCCTTTTACGCCAGATGTAACGGGACATTTGCCTTCCAAAAAGTTCAACTTTTGTCTCATCAGTCAGGTAGGTTTTGGTATTTTCCCAAAAGTCTTGGCAATCATTGAGATGTTTCTTAGCAAAATTGAGACGAGCCCTAATGTTCTCTTTGCTTAACAGTGGATTGCGTCTTGGAAATCTGCCATGCAGGCCGTTTTTGCCCAGTCTCTTTCTTATGGTGGAGTCGTGAACACTGACCTTAATTGAAGCAAGTGAGGCCTGCAGTTCTTTAGACGTTGTCCTGGGGTCTTTTGTGACCTCTCGGATGAGTCGCTCTGCGCTCTTGGGGTAATTTTGGTCGGCCGGCCACTCCTGGGAAGGTTCACCACTGTTCCATGTTTTTGCCATTTGTGGATAATGGCTCTCACTGTGGTTCGCTGGAGTCCCAAAGCTTTAGAAATGGCTTTATAACCTTAACCAGACTGATAGATCTCATTTACTTCTGTTCTCATTTGTTCCTGAATTTCTTTGGATCTTGGCATGATGTCTAGCTTTTGAGGTGCTTTTGGTCTACTTCTCTGTGTCAGGCAGCTCCTATTTAAGTGATTTCTTGATTGAAACAGGTGTGGCAGTAATCAGGCCTGTGGGTGGCTACGAAATTGAACTCAGGTGTGATACACCACAGTTAGGTTATTTTTAAACAAGGGGGCAATTACTTTTCCACACAGGGCCATGTAGGTTTGGATTTTTTTTCTCCCTAAATAATAAAAACCATCATTTAAAAACTGCATTTTGTGTTTACTTGTGTTATATTTGACTAATGGTTAAATGTGTTTGATGATCAGAAACATTTTGTGTGACAAACATGCAAAAGAATAAGAAATCAGGAAGGGGGCAAATAGTTTTTCACACCACTGTATATGTGTATATGTGTATATATATATATATATATATATATATATATATATAAAAATGATTACACAGGAATATAAGTAACAAGCTAGTTGAGTTTGCAGATGATACCAAGATAGGCGGATTAGCAGATAATTTGGAATACGTTATATCACTACAGGAGGACTTGGATAGCATACAGGCTTGGGCAGATTTGTGGCAGATAAAATTTAATGTCAGTAAATGTAAAGTATTACATATAGGAAGTCAGGACATAGCAGCACTAGAAAAGGTCCAGAGAAGAGTGACTAGGCGGATTCCAGGGCTACAGGGTTGAATTATGAGTCAAGATTAAAAGAGCTGAGCCTATACGGTTTAAGCAAAAGATTAAGAGGTGACATGACTGGCGTTTAAAATTATGAAGGGAATTAGTACAGTGTATTGAGACTGTTATTTTAAAATGAGTTCATCACGAACACGTGGACACAGTTGGAAACTTGTTAAGGGTAAATTTTACAGAAACATTTATGCAAGTTTTTCATTACACAAAGAACGATAAGACACTTGGAATAAGCTACCAAGTAGTGTAGTAGACAGCAAGACTTTAGGGACTTTCAAAACTCGACTTAGAAATAAGTGGATAGGACTGGCGAGCTATGTTGAGCTGAATAGCCTGTTCTCGTCTGATGTTCATAAATGTCACCAATACAGAAACAGAGTATAATAAATGCTTTATTGTTCATCAGTGGTGACTTGCCTAGTACTATATACTTCATACTGCAGTAAACATGTAGCTGAAGAACTTTTAAATCATGATTAAATAAAATACATGTATTTACGACAGAAGACTCAATTATTTGTTCAGATGAAAGCCTTTAAAAGAGTATACCTAATAGGTGAATTGCTGTTAGGCCTAGACATTTTGGGGGGCTACTGAATTTGTTTTAGGGCAATGACTTTTTGACAAAAGATTTATAAAACTCTCTCCACTATTATTAGAATAAGTACTTCCCAGAATTCCCTATGAAGTGGTAGGACAATGAGATAGTTGGCACAACAAAAACACTAAGCAACAATAGTTTACAGGACTGAGGATGAGACTGGAGCATTTTTGCTCACATAGCACTGATCTACCTGAATGATATAGTTTTATTAGTGGTTCTCATTTTCTGGTTACATTACAAATAAAATATCATTTTGACTAGACAGAATGTGAACTGAAGACATACACAACAGGGAAATACTGTATATACTCACGTATAAGTCGGGTCTTGAAACCCAAAAAAAAAAATCGATCACAAAATCAGACCCCAACTTATATGCCTGTTCAAAAATGCGACACTTCACCACCACCACCGAACCCAAATGTCCTTCCCTAGCTTTCTCCAATCTCGCATCAGTTTGATATTTATGTTCTAATCAGAAAACGCTAATGCAACTTCTCCTTTAGCATAAGGAACCAGACAACCAGACCAACAATTTAGACTAAATTTCCAAATAAGGTTCCTGAAGCCTTAAAAACATTTATTCATGAAAAATAATATAAATATGCCTTTCAATTAAAATCTAAAAGTCCACAGCAAAACATAACTTTTGACCTTGGAACACACTGTCATTTCAGTCTCTCTAAGTTGTTTTTATTTCTATACTATTTTCACCTCCAGTCTTTTTTACAGTTTAGTTTTATTAACTTTTGTCCATTTCTATTTTAAGTTTTTAATTTTGGTAACTTCTTTCAATTAGCTTTTATTTTGAGGGAATCATTCTTTTTTAATTATAGCTTTAAAAATGGTCATTCAATAAAGATTTTTAAAAATCTATGCTGTGTCTATATACCAAAGTGAACACAGAAACATGCAGATATGTTCCTAAATGAATCAGCAAGGATCTTTTTTGACCATCTACATAGAGAACGATCTTCTCATTGTCTTATAAAATGCATGTCACCGATGCTATATCATTGTCCAAGAGGTCAAGGAGCAGGCTTTTTACTTTTGTAACACTAGGGATTTAAAATTTGGATCAAATAATTCACAGGACTTTATAAAGGCAAGTAAACCTGCTGATAAACATGAATAATTTAATATATATAGTATATAGGTGAGGTGTACCAGCATACTCTCACTCTTTTTGTGCTCAACTGATCAAGGAGGCCAGACAGCAACACTAAGTAAAGGCAAAATACAAAAGTATGACCAACAAAACTTCTATTTTTACCTTTATAAGTTGATTTGCATTTTTTCATCATGTCATAGTCCTCAACATCTTTATAGGCTACTTTATGAAAGAAGTTTATTAGTGTTTTTAAATTCTTTCCCTTTAATTGGAGCTCCTCAAACCAGACAGCAATATCATCAAATAGATATTTACTCTTATCACTCGTTGTGTCAAAAACTGAAGTACTCCTAGACTGGACCTTCTCGTATACAATCAATTCTTTACTGTGTGCCCATGTTCAAAAATATGTTCTGTATAGAAAGTTGACAACCATTATGAGAAAGAATGGACAGATAATGGTAATGTACTTATTTTAGACTGGACTGTTGGGAGTAAAACATTTTGCAATTAGTTACCCTGTAAGCACTACTTAATATGTATGAGTTGAGGTGGCATATTCCTGGTAGAATAAACAGAACTGAAAATGTTTACGAGGCTCTAGGTAATTTAGTCATTTCACAAATCTCTACTGGCTACAAACAGTTGCTGCTTAAATATATGACATTTGTGGCTGTGCAGGTGAAGAGTCAACAACTTAAGGAAAGTAAATCAAGACAACTACTTACATTAATTAGCAGCTTCTTAAAACTAATTAGAAAGCCTATTTAAAGACACCCATAGCAACCACTATTCTGGGATTTCTGGGGAAAACGTTTAAAGAGTTAATATTTTATTTTTAATCCCAGTAATGTCAAGCATGTAGAGGCAAGTTTTTCTGAAACATCAATTAATTACTGAATCAAAAACAAGTTTCCAACACTTCTGAAGACTCTTGTCAACATTAAAATAAATTACTCTTCCAAACAGAGACAATCTGTGCCGTTGTGTAAATTGTGAGGTATCCCAGGGAACGAAGAGAATGAATCCAACACACTGAGGACTTTACATACTGCGGTGCCTTTATCTGAGCCCAAATTAGCAAGAGTCAATTGATTAAAATATACAGCCAAGGTAATTCTTAGGAAAAGTAAGATGTTATAATTAAAAACTAGAAAAAGTGACATTACATCTTTTTGAACTTTTTGCTTTGGCCATCAGCTGTAACTTGAATTAAATTACAATATATGCAGCACAAATAAAAACACTGGTTCCACATTATTTGGGAAACACAAATGGTATACTCTAAGTTTAAACACTCCTAAAATGCTTGACTGAGTTTGACATAACACAAAAAAAACATGTAAAATCTTTCAATTATGATGGTCAATCAGAATAAGAAAAATTAAAAGTTCTATTTAACAGCTGTGCCCTTCAAACTTGTTAATAATTAAGTTATTTTAGCAATGCTTAACAGATAGCCAGAAGCTTCTTTGACTGTACTATAGATTCACATCATTACTCATTGTGAACAAAAATCATTATTTGTGAAACTGTAGCATCAACTAATTCTTCACTTACTAAATCCAACTGCAATACTCTTTCAGCTCACCAAAAGTAAGTTCAATTGTGTACATGCTAGAAACACTTCTGTTTCACATTAGAAATAAGCAAGCATTATATAGCCAAGGGAGGGCTTTATCCTATTCCCACCCATTTCTTAGAAAATAGTGAATTGTAAAAGCAATAGGAGACCAAAATTCAGACAAGAAAATACTGTTGAAACTTGCACACAAGTGCAAAATTAGACAGATTCATTTAAGATAAAATGAATCAATGTTTATTTAAGAAATGTAATTTAAACACAATCATAAATACACAATGAACAATCAAGAATGAAAATAACCCCATAGTTTTCCAAGTTAGCATAATTGCACTTAATGCCAATATGCAACAAGAAATAGGATTTCTGTATTACTGATTTTTCTTTACAATATTACTTTTAACAATAATCACAATTATTATGTTTGTAATTAAATTGTACAAAAGAGACAAATTAGAAATGCATACTCTTTAAAGTTATTTCTGAGTATAATGGGAAATGTAAACTTAACTTTAGAACATAGATTTCAAAAGAGCAAGTATGATCATTTTTTAATTTAAAATTAGAATCTCAACTAATAACTTATGACGAATGAAGCACTTCTTTGATTACTACAAGGATTAAAAATGTGCCAAATATTTTTCTGTCCTAAAGAAAAAAAATCTAAATATCTCCCAATTAGTAACAAATGCTTCTACAATAAGGCACATATTTACATAAAATAATGAAATAAATAAATAAATAAATTCAATAACATGACTGAAATTCTGAGGACTTCTTTTAATAAGCATTCAACGGTACATGCATACAACTTCCTTTGCATAACAGGTTTATATTATTAAATTACATATTTAAAATGCTAAAAAGGTGACATTATTTACCCAATCCACATATTAGTCATGGATTTCAGTTGTTTGGTAAGTTTTCTTCACTATGACTCAAGTAACCTGCAGTGATATTTTAGAGATATTTCAGTGCCTTCTGAAAAAGATGGGTGTACTTCATTACTTATTGAGCAGACGCCGTTAGCAGAGTCAACTTACAAAGCAAATTAAAATATAAACATGAACAATTATAACAAGAAAGCATTAAAAGCAACAGAGTACAGGGTAAAACAAATGAGCAAGTGGAAGCAGTACTACTATTACTACACTGCTACTACTATATAAATTATTACCTACAACTAGACTAAGACAAAAAAAATCACTGTCCTAAAGTCTTTACCAACATTAGAGCAGCTATCCTGTAGAAGAAAAAGACTTTTCCATAATTATTTAAATGAAAAAGTACATTTACAAAAGGTACCTAAATGAACTGAGAAGTGAACTGAGTGCAGTTTGAATCAACAAAGGGAGATTATACCACATCTTTCAATAAAGTACAGAGAAGCACTGTTCAGTTTTGGCATGTCTGGCAAGACAAAGGATAATCAGCAGACAGACAGAGATAGAACAGAGACTTCTTGAAGAGATATACAGTCATATGAGAAAGTTTGGGAACCCCTCTTAATTCTTTGGATTTTTTTAATCATTGGCTGAGCTTTCAAAGTAGCAACTTCCTTTTAATATATGACATGTCTTATGGAAACAGTAGTATTTCAGCAGTGACATTAAGTTTATTGGACTAACAGAAAATATGCAATATACATCATAACAAAATTAGACAGGTGAATAAATTTGGGCACCCCATCAGAGATATTCCATCAATACTTAGTTGAGCCTACTTTTGCAAATATAACAGCCTCTAGACACCTCCTATAGCCTTTGATAAGTGTCTGGATTCTGGATGAAGGTATTTTGACTATTCTTTCATACAAAATCTCTCCAGTTCAATTAAATTTGATGGCTGCCGAGCATGGACAGCCTGCTTCAAATCATTCCATAGATTTTTGATTATATTCAAGTCAGGGGACTGTGATGGCCATTCCAGAACATAGTACTTTTCCCTCTGCATGAATGCCTTTGTAGATTTCAAGCTGTGTTTTGGGTTATTGTCTTGTTGGAATATCCAACCCCTGCATAACTTCAACTCTGTGACTGATGCTTGGACATTATCTGAAGAATTTGTTGATATTGGGTTGAATTCATCTGACCCTTGACTTTAACAAGGGCCCCAGTCCCTGAACTAGCCACAAAGCATGATGGAACCAAATTTGACAGTAGGTAGCAGGTGTTTTTCTTGGAATGCGGTGTTCTTCTTCTGCCATGCAAAGCACTTTTTGTTATGACCAAATAACTCAATTTTTGTCTCATCAGTCCAAAGCATTTTGTTCCAAAATGAATCTGGCTTGTCTAAATTAGCATTTGCATACAACAAGCAACTCTGTTTGTTTGTGGCGTGAGTGCAGAAAGGGCTTCTTTCTCATCACCCTGCCATACAGATGTTCTTTGCGCAAATTTCACTGAATTGTAGAACGATGTACAGATACACCATCTGCAGCAACATGTTCTTGCAGGTCTTTGGAGGTGATCTGTGGGTTGTCTGTAACCATTATCACAATCCTGCGCATATGTTGCTCCTGTATTTATCTGGACCTGCCAGACCTGGGTTTAACAGCAACTGTGCCTGTGGCCTTCCATTTCCTGATTACATTCCTTACAGTTGAAACTGACAGTTTAAACCTCAGAGATAGCTTTTTGTAGCCTTTCCCTAAACCGTGATACTGAACAATCTTTGTTTTCAGATCTTTTGAGAGTTGCTTCGAGGATCTCATGCTGTCACTCTTCAAAGGGAAGCACAACTTGCAATTGACCACCTTAAATATCTTTTCTCATGATTGGACACACTTGTCTATGAAGTTCAAGGCTTGAGCTAATCCACCCAATTTGGTGTTGCAAGTTATCAGTATTGAGCAGTTACATGCATTCAAATCAGCAAAATTACAAAGGGACCCACATTTTTGCAAAGCCAGTTTTTCACATTTGATTTAATTTCATACAACTAAATACTGCTTCACTAAAAATCTTTGTTCGGAAAACACCCCAGTACTCAGATGTTCCTAAGAAATTAAAGACATAACATTGTTATCTTTTTGTTGAAAGTAAATTGTTATGCAGGCTGAGAGGAGTTCCCAAACTTTTTAATATGACTGTATTTATAGAATAAAGACTGGATATATTGAGGAACAAAACCAATCAGAGAACTATAGGTCAAGATAATAGTTTTGAAGTGGATGCTTGCAGTAACAGGATGTCAGTGAAGGGACCAAAGATAAGAAGTAGCAGGAGTGAAATAAGGAAAAGTGAATACCAGTCAAGCTGCTGCATTCTGCAGGAGCTGGAGAGGTTTGATAGAGCTGTAGGAAAAACTGTCAGGAGAGAGTTGCTATAGTCCAGCTAAGAGAAAACCCATGCCTAAACCAAGAGTTGTGTGGCATAATTAGTGAGGAAGGGATATACCCTGTGTATGTTATGTTAAGAAGAAAAAAATAAGATTGGGTCATTGATAAAATATATTCAATAATTGAAAGTATAGAGCCCAGTGTGCTATTTAAATTAGAGGAAGATCTGTGCACCAGCTGCATAGAGGTGGTAGGCGAATCTATTACTTTGTAAAAAAAAACAACATTGCCTAAGGAGCAAATAACGTAGATTAGAGAAGTGAGCCAACATTGACCTTGAGATAAACCTATGGAGAAGACAAAGAGTTTGACCAGGGGGAATAAAAGAACTGGTCAGAAAAGTAGGACCAGAACCAGTCCAAAGCAGACCAGGGATTCCACGTTTATTGAGGAATGAGATAAGCAAGGAGTGGTTAACAGTACTGAAAGCTGACGAAAGGTCAAGAAGAATAAGGACAGGGGAGAGAGAAGCATCTAAAGCAGATTTAAGAGCAGTTCTGACTAAAAGCAGTGCAGTCTGGGTAGAGTGACCCTTGCAGAATTCAGATTGAAGTGGATCTAATAGAACATTGCCAGAGAGAAAAGACAGCTATTTGTGGACTATGCATTCTAGGGTCTTGAGACTGGAATGGCAGAAGGGAAACAGGATGGTAATTCTTAATGGCAGATATGTTAAGACAGTGTTTCTTTACACTTCCTAAAATTAGTAGGGGAGGCATAGATTAGTGAGTTACAAAAGAGAAGAGATGCAGGGGATCAAAGAAGGAAAGACGAACTGCAGAATATGGGAATGAAAAGGGTCCAGTGCACAAGTGGTAGGTCTGGGGTTACAGAGCAGAATAAAAAAAATCATTAGGAAAGATGGATGATTGTTTAGAAGTAGCAGGAGGACTTAAGAGTCTTGAAGGTAGAGAAGAGATTGCAAGAATTTCTTTTAAAAGATGCTAACAGGCTTTGAAAGATGGATTTCTTTGCAGATACTGTAGCAGAGATACAGTCAAAGAAGACAAGACACACCTGTACTTGTCCAGAAAGGATAGATGTGCAAGTTAGGTTAATACTCATTGGTCCAATGTAAATGTTAGTGTGATTTGACCCTTACAATAGACTGGTACTCAATCTGTGCTCCGATGCTGCCAGGACTGGCTTGGTATTCAGTTACCCAAAAGTGGATTAAGCCGGTCAGAGAATATAATATCTTCTCACTATTTATTGTTGAGTAGGTCTCAGAATATTATTCAAAGGTTGATCATTATTATCACTAATTCAAATATATCCCCAATCTGGAGAAAAGGTGCTAAAGAACAAGCGGGCTACAGAACACAAAAGGGCTATGTTTCTTAACATGATAGTTATGGCATTATCCAGTGCCACATACATGTCATGTCCCACACTAGTGTAAAATGCTAACCCTAAAGTTAAATATGCTGCCAGTATGTTATCTTAGGAATAATATTCATGTGTACTAAATACAATCTCAGTTAATAGCACAGCTAAGTTAATACAAGTTATAATAAAAGAAGATAAATGTTTAGAAAGTGGACAACTATGTCAAAGATAAAGACTGGAGTTTGTTTTAAGAACCAAGTGCACAAAAAATACTGAAACCAAGTAAAATTAACAAAGTTCTAAAACACGGAAGACACAATGTCTAATGCTGCTTTATCAGTTCATGCCTTGAGCTCAATAAGTCACCTATTGGGCATGTTTGTAAAGCTTTAAAACAAAATTCCCCCAGCACACTATATGCAACAACATGGTTCACATTCAACACAATGGATTAAAAAAACATCAACCAAGGATTAAATGCATAGAGAAAAAAAATGGTGAATGTTAGCACATAATAGCCAACAAATAAGGAAAAACAATGAAATAAGCAAGTTTTAACGGGCCACAGTTTCACTGCTTTACTGTCATTTTGGAGATGGGGAATGAAAGTCATATATAGTACAATTCAGCATTTAACACGTTGCAAACATTCTCACACAACAAAGTGTATGATCAAAAAGATAGTCTGTATCAATTTTATGTAACTTTGTTTAATCTCTTATTTGCCATGATGCGTGACACTTTCAGTTTAAAATTATTGTACAAATTTACATCATCACTAATTAATAATTAAAACATACCACCTCCCGTACCAGGAACTACCTAGGGCTCCAATAAAGTATTGTTATGTAATGTGTGTAATAAGAAATTAAATATTCTCTCAAAAATGGTCAAGACTAAAGAATGAGGCTTCATTCTCCCATCCACTTAATGTCAAACATGCACAAAGCGGAGTTGTGCAGTCAAACCTTACTTTCTCATTAAAGGCCAATCTCAAGGTGAACACAACTATTGTACAGGCACACTTATATACATTTTTAGACAAAAGAAATGTTACATATGGTGTTTGAAGAGGAAACAAGCAGTAGTAAAATCCAAACATTTAAAGAGGAGAAGAAATTTTAAAGTCAACATACAAATTAATGCTTAAGAACATGTACCTAATATTAAAAGTCTCAAGTGGTGCCACTAAAACATACCAAACTTAAATTAGCTGTTGAAAGAAAAAGTAATACCTAATCTTTGGTAAAGTCTCAATCCAATTTACTAACACTTAACTTTTAGCAATCTAACTGTTCAAAGGAAGAGGAAGGTACTCCTGTCATCAGTAGGCAAATTAAATTTGGAATGTATTTCATCAACTGGCTCTCAGGAGAGAAAACAAGAGAGGGCAACAAAGCAGTGGCCTCAAGTGAAATGACTAATATTGAGATGGAAACCAAAAATTTGCATGAGCTTGTCAATATCATCAAACTAATTGAGAGAATTACAAACTCACTTCAGTCCCTGCACCGGAGTTGCTTGAGGTGTGCAGAAGACTCTCTTACATATTGGACTTTTCTTCTTAAGCCTATATAGCTCTTCATACTGAAATTTTATTTTCTAACTTATTAACTATTATAATCTTAAAGCCACCATATAATATTAAGGTGGCATAGCTGATAATATACTATAAAATGTTTTATTTACCTTTTACCTAAATCCAAGCTCCATCTGTCAAAGGATGTTAAATTGACTGAAAAGGATTATAAATTCATAACAGGGTAGATAAATTTCTCCTGAATGGATGAACCTTTTAAAGATTAACAGTACTTTGCCCCAGTGAAGTGATAGCTTGGCATTACAAGTATTGATGTTAAACAAAGGACAAGTCCTATGAAAGTAAAATACTCTCATGCCATAATCCTGCAATCAATATTTAGCCTCCAATCAACAATGTGCTTTGGAATAAATGAATAAAAAAAGAATAATCACAATAATATTAAAAACTGTAGATGAAGTAAATGTGACAGATATTTTGACTAAAAGAACTTCTTTAATTTCAGACAGCAGATTCCAATGTCACTCTTACCCATAACCTGAGACACCTCATAAGCTGCAGTAGTATCCTGTTTGGCGTGATGTAAAGTGCTCAATAGAAAGCAGCATGTTTTGTGTACATTTTCTCTAAACTTTTCCTATTGCCCATGTAAGCATTACCATTTTTATGATAATCATAAAATTTACTGGAACACTGAAACCTGATTTAAAACAAGTAAATGTGAGACATTATTGCTAATGTGTTAGTACTGCTATAAGGACCAAGATTCAACTCCTGGGTGTTATGATGTGAAATTCTGCATACAAGTTGATAAATATTTTGTATGTCTTTATTTGTAACCTAGACAAAGCAATGTAATATTAGTGTTACATTATTGATAACAGCAGCAATGGTTTGATGGTTTAAGAACACCTACCTCCTCCCTTTTAGGAATGAGTCTCTTTGTAATTTTACAACAGGATTGGGGGAAGTGCCTCAAACAAGTCTGACCAATATTTCTCTGCTAAAGTCTCTCAGTAAACCCCCACAGGAAAGCCAGGCTGCCTAACTGCCAAGTTTTACCTTAACACATAGTTTGGAGGGCAGGTGTGAAGGTTTTCTGCCCCCCCCTATTGCTCTGAAGTATGGCTGTTTGGAACTGTCTTGTATTAGAAGCCTTTAAGTACCACAACACCCTATTGG
The DNA here is from genome assembly GCF_016835505.1 of Polypterus senegalus. NCBI lineage: Eukaryota > Metazoa > Chordata > Cladistia > Polypteriformes > Polypteridae > Polypterus > Polypterus senegalus. The sequence goes on from NC_053154.1 coordinate 247,644,368, forward strand.
CTCTAGGGGTTGGACAGAGAACCTATAAATTTGCTCGCTTTACCTTACCATCTTTCTCTTACCAAACTGAAGGAGGACAACACAATGAAGAGCACAGCTTGGAAGCCATATTGAGACAGGCATGTGGCCTGTTCTGAAGAAAGCAGACCACAAATGATGCCTTAACTAGAGATATTTTTAAGTAACTAACAAGTTTATGTGCCGCCTGAAACTACACATCACCATTTATCAGGTTGTATAGTTGCCAATATTTAAATATACTTTGCATATTGTTATTATTTATGAATATTATCAATAATATATTATTTAAATTGTAATTTAACTCCTGCTTGTCTTTTACTATACCTAACTGCCTGACGTTATAGATGTAAAAAGGAAGGTGGGGAGAAGTACTATACTATAATACCTTATAAACAATGGTAAGTCTGTGAGATTTAAGGCATTGTGACAAAGGCTACATATTAATAATACAAAAAGGAAGAGTACAGCAATATATTATTCCACCAAGATAAAACACTGGGCAAGTTACTGTTGATGTGGAGTTTACAAGTATCCACGAGATAAGCTAATTATCACCTCTAAGCTAGTCAAATACGAGAGCATATATGCAGACCCAACATGGTAATATTTGCAACTATGTCACATGAGGTAAAAAGCCAATTTGGGAACTCGATAAATGGGAATAGATCTTTGATAATATCTTGTCCAACAACATTTTCTAAAGAAATTCAATTTTCAACAATAATGTAAACATCAGTCATACCATAGCACTGCATACCAAGGTAATATGCCAAAAGCGTAGCTAAGCTACAATACAAAAGGTCTTAACTTCTTCTTCTTCTTTCGGCTGCTCCTGGTAGGGGTCGCCACAGCAGATCATCTTCTTCCATATCTTTCTGTCCTCTGCATCTTGTTCTTTTACACATATCACCTGCATGTCATTTCTCACCACATCCATAAACCTTCTTTTAGGCCTTCCTATTTTTCTCTTGCCTAGCAACTCTATTCTTAGCATCCTTCTCCCAATATACTCAGCATCTCTCCTCTGCACATGTCCAAACCAACGCAATCTCACCTCTCTAACTTTGTCTCCCAATCGTCCAACTTGAGCTGACCCTCTAATGTACTCCTTGTCTTAGAAAAGGAATAGTGAATATTTTTTGTAAAACAACTATACTTTCTGTTAATGTTAATCTCTGTCCACTGACACATTAAAGTGACTTTATAAACAACTTTACCATCATTAAACTGCATAATATCTAAACTAATAAATAATAACAATAAAATAAATAATAGTGCAACTTCCAGTAATAATACTATTAATTCAAGACTTCAAGCCCAGGTGCATTACATGGTATTCACCAAATAAAAATAAAATAAAACAAGTTCAACTTGGTGATGACATCTTTACCAACTGAACCATCATTTACGGAAATTGCATTAATATGGATGTTGCTTCAAGCTAAGCTATATACATAAATAATAAAACTGCAACTTGCATTTATAATGCTAATTGTGGTATAGCCCTACGAAATCGTATTAGGGAAACGGCGAAGGAAAAAAAAAAATACAGACACAGAAGAAAAAAAAAAAACAAACTATACGTCGAGAACAAAGTCGGCATGTTGACTTTATTCACTACATTTCCACTTTATTTATTTACTTATGTAGAGATTAAAGTCAACATTTCCACTTTATTCTCATAGTTTTATAATTAAAGTAGAATGTCGTAAGCTAAACTTCATCCTAAAATCAATGTTTACTTTATTAGATTTTCTCAAACCCCGTCATAAGTTAATGTAGCACATTACATGCTTTATGTTCAGTGTTCCCCGACCCAGTTGTTAATCACTACGCCTTTTAAACTGACTTCCCCCGCCCTAAGAGGAGGCACCGGCAGCGATCACCGCATAGAATCCATTCACTTCATTACACTTTAAATTCCTGCTCTCTGAAAAGTTAGAATGCTAGGATATATACTTGATATCATTTTCATGATGAAATGCACTAAAAGCATGTATTAAACATGCACAATAGTGCGGCGGTTTTCAGTGGCAGACCTAAGTGGGCGAGAAGGAGCATAGCACCTCACCAGTGTCTCCATACACAAGTGCTGACCAAGTGATTACCCTGTAGGCAAGCATCAAGGATCTGACTCCCTGCTACAGGGAGTCAATCTAGCAACCCGAAGAGAGGAGTGACATATGACTAGGGAATCCATTCCCGGACGGGTTTATCCATTCCTGGGAATTAAGGAATCCCACATGTCATTTTATTTTTTAATAAAACTACTGCAATATGTTGACACCACTAAAAGACTATCCTTATCTATAAGCAGTTCATGCTGTCATATAAGTACATGTATCTAGTTAGTTGCGGTAATAAGAGCGTAGAAAGCACAATGTGTCCAGCGAGCGGTCGTCCAGGCAAGAGTGCACATTCGTGCAGAGTAAGCCAGCCGCTGAGAAAGCATGCTCTGCCTTCACTGAAGTAGGTGGCACAGTCATCAAATAGTGATACACTTGTTCTAAACAACGCCCGCACTTGCCGTTGCTCTGAAACACCGCCATTTCAGCTTTTACTGATGCATCCAGTTTCTTGTCATCATTCTGTGATGACAAGTTCCTTGGCACAAATAATGCGGATGCAACAGACTGACACATTGCAATTTCAAGTTGCTGTTTAAAGCTGTTGTCTGACAGACGTCAATGATGTCTGCCCCGTCCCGGCATTCATGAGCTGCAGAGTGCGGACTCCTACCAGTCCACTGAGCCAGGAGACTGACTGCTGCTGGTCAGTTGTTGACTGAATTAATGAGCAACACACTACACCGTGGGCCAAAAAACCGTGCAACTTAAGTATTTTCAACTATAACTCTGTTATTTCTTGATCGATTTTTACACGCTATATATGCGAGCTTGGCAGTTCCCCGTTTCACACGAATTACAGCGGTTTCATTCCCGGGAATGGAATCCCTACCTATAACCAACTTGGCTGGTTAAATAAAAGAAAAACAATATAATGCAAAGCTGATGGTCTTCCTCAATTACTCACCAACAAAAATAATATTTCTCATTTAGTTACGTTACTATTTGGCAGGATTGTCTATTTAAGACAGTAGGTACCCACTAAGAAAGGACATTTTGATATATCAATATTTAGGGTTAGCCAT
>NC_053154.1:247652539-247675039 GCF_016835505.1 Polypterus senegalus
ACAAGCTCTGCAACAAAAACAAATCAACAAGCTACAAGAACACCACCACTAACCAATAGAGTGGAAGGACAAATGAAAAGGAGGCAGTGACCCGGACAAGAAAAAGGAGATTTGTTTAAGTTAGGCATGTACAGTGACGTGTGAAATGGAAAGAGAAAGTTCAGTGAAGCTCAAAAAAGATGCAATGTTCAATGATTAGCAAGCACACTATAAGGCTCTAGTCAGGGTGTGGCTGTGGAGCAAAGGTGTTGCTTTGCCAGAAGTAAAAAGGGAAGGAGAGAGAAGTGAAAGAGGAAATGGCATCTTCAGGACCAAGACAAGCCCGGTTCAACACAGTAATTTTCAACGTACTAGGTCCCCAACAAACTACTCCATTGTAATATACATTCACATCTACAGATTTTGAAACAGTATCCCTACCCAGGTCCTCCAAAATTTTTTACATTTATATGTGCGTCTGCTTACTTTAAAAAAAGAGGATGCTCACTGCCCTGATCTCTAAAAGAAATCACATACAACTATTTGAGTGATTGACGCAAACAAACGAAAATCAGAAATATTACATATAAAACGACTTACCATATTTGAGGTACAACTGGTTAATTTTCTTTTATTTTCTAATTGAACACTACTATACTGGCATGACTTTCTTATACTGTGAGGGCCAAAACTATACACAGTATTTCAGATTTAGTCTCAAAAGTACATAAAGCAACTTCAATATAATCCCTCAATTTATACACTAACATTATATTAGACTTTTAAATAACATCCAGATACTTCATTGCATAATTAAAATATATATCTAATATTTTTGCTTTTTGTAAAGCTCTTCATTTACCTAAACTTTATTTGTCAATATTTGATTCCCCTGCAGTGATGCTATCTATCTGTAGATTCACATATTTTCAGTTGTTACTAACATCAAGAGATAAGTGTACTGGATAACTGGTGTTGTCTATCTTATGAGTATATATGTGATCAATGGGAGAAGGGCTCTCACTTCAAAAGGGGCATAACAATTAGTTAAGTGCACCTGATATCTTTTAAAGACACTAACTGTCTAGAGGTGATAATAAAGTTGTGTTTCAAAATGACTTTATACATCCAATTGTTTTGACTTAGCAGATGCTGAATCAAATTCCTTCAAATGATTTGGAGAATTATTAATTCAAACTCAAACTCTGACTTGTAAAGGAAAAGAAGAAGAAAAAAAAATCGACTGCAAAAAACACTTAGATTATTCAATTATCTATTTTTAGTTTATTGCAATTTTGGGGTTATCCTATTAGTTTAACAGCTGCATTGTACAAATGATGAGTCAAGGAACCAAGAAAATACTGATTTGACTATTGTTTGAAATATTTTGTAAAAACATACTTTACAAGTCAGCATAACATAAAAAAATAAGAACAAGAGTTTTATTTTGGTGGATAATAACCACTGCTTGTGTACACTGTTTGGAATTTATAGTTTTAACAGCTACCAGTGAGAGCTGCTTTATGAACTATAAGTAAATATTTACTTTCTGATCTGCTCACAAAGAAAATGCTTTGAATGTGACTAACGAAAGACTTGTACTATCTTATACAAGTCCATCCATCCACTGTATACCTGTCTTTAACAAATGAATTTTTTCACTGCGAACAGAAAGTGCTTTGGAAAATCAATATGGAAAGTCTGAGATAAAGAAGAATGTGTAGACTTGTGGTTTAAGAAAATAACACATGAAACCAGGAGGTTTCCTCTTCTCAGTGAATCACTGTCTGTGAACTCATTTACAACATGGCTTTAAATTCTTTGAAGCAAATAAAATATTTTTCAGTAGAATCCACTTTTATTCCCTACTCTACAAAAAAAATGAAAACACAATGAGTTAAAATTTTGTTTACACCTACCTACCTACAACAAGAGTATCTTATAATTCATGTGAGTGTTTCATTTAGAGTGTAGCACATGGTGCTCCATGCTGCAATGTATCAACTCAAGCCCTGCAAGGTCCACAGAACTCTGAAGAGAACAAATGCCTCTAAATGTCAGCTCAGCTACATGTTGCAGGACTTCAATAAATATGGTCAAACATCCTGACAAATAAATCACACATTTTTGGGGGATTTTTAAGTAAACTGTCACTTTGTGTTTTTTGTTTTAATTCCATTGAGAAATTATGTAAAACAAACAATGCAGACCTTACATGCTTGACTCTAAAGAGTTTATGCCTATAGCAGTAATCAAACAAAATCCAAAGTGCTACCAAGATTATGCTTTATAGGCCTCATCCAGCTGAGAGACTGCTTTTAGTTTCCATCTCTTGTAAAGACTAGCAATCAATCTTTAAAAGATAAATCTTTTTTTTTTTTTTTTTTTTTAAAAATACCGTTTCACGGAGCATACTATCACAGGTTCCATTTGCCACATAATATTTTATACTCTGATAAAGGTAAATTTCCTTTGATCCAGAAAATATGTTCACTTATACAAAAAAGAGACCTTTATTTGTTGTTAGTTGGCTAACTGTACATCTGATTTATTTTTTAATTCATTTATTTATAAAGCACTTTAAAAACAACATCAAGGCTGACCAAAGTGTTGTACAATTAAAAAAAAACAAAACCCAACATATCAGACACACAAAACCTAAGGGTATATGAAACAGAAACACATAAACATATAATAACTGAAGAGATTCTTAATAAAAGGCATACAGATAGCCAACATATCATACTCGGTTAAAAGTGTAAAAATGTATTTTTAAATAGAATTTAAAGACAGCTAGCGAAGGAGCCTGCCTAACGTGCAACGGAAAATCATTCCAGAGTTTTGGGGCTGCAACTGTAAAAGCTCAATCACCTACATCGTGCCTTGGGAACACGTGAAAGCATCTGGTCTGCTGACCTACGAGAGCGAGACGGTACGTAAGGGTGCAGCACTTCCGACAAATAAAGTGGGGCACAACCATTAAAAGATTTAAAAACAAAAGGATCTTAAAATGGATTCAAAAACTAATTGGAAGCCAGTGAAGAGAAGCCAAAATTGGGGTAACATGCTCATGCTTTCTTGTGCCAGTTAAAAATCTGATAAAGTTGGAAATGTGGTGCAGAATTCTAAAAGCAGAAACACTTTAGCTACCACATCTTCCTGATGTTGTGAAGTTAAATTGAACACGTTGTAGGCTGCCTTCTTAAAATCTCTCTTTAGCAATCAAGCTGGATGGGATTTGATGAGTGGGATAGCTGTGGTGTATGGTTTACTGCTGAAATGTCCTTCAAGCAATTCATTGACCACTCTTCCACTGTGAATGGGGATACCCTGCCATCCCAGAAAAATCCAATACCAATGGAATAGAAGCTGAAGAGAAAATCCTCAATGGAAAATGAATGTGATCAATCACATTTGCTTTGTACTGTATTAATTACCATTTATAGCACCACTCAAAATTTAGTAACCTTGCAGACATTCACAGAATCAAGTCATATGTGAACCATACACATACCCTTCTACTCAAGATGAAAAATAATTGGTAACATCAAACACCCTGCTGAATGATGCTTGTCTAGTCAACTATTTGTTTTTAATACGCTTTACCTAAAAGTACATTTTTGCTTTTAATGAGAGATTTACATTCTCCAGTTTAACCACAGAAATTGTTCACCAATGTACTGTTCTTCACACAGCTTTGTGCTCCCACCTTAAACATTTAAAGTTGCACTACTGTTTTTCCTTGCCTCCATGTATAAATAATATGCTTAAGAAGTCTGTCCTTTTGTGAAAATGAAAAATGCAGTTAGTATCTAAAATGTATATACATGCAGAAGTCATAGCACTGAAGTTTAAACATTCACATATAGCAAATATATGGCTATTTATTAATCATTCAGTTGCCATAGCAGTATACACATTCAATTAGAAAGTTTTATTGATTAATAGTCAATGTTAAGTATAGACCTGGATTAGGGTCAAATTTGTATGCTTTGTATAAGATGCATGCTACACATATAATTTCCAACAGAAAAAATGTTTCAAATGGAAGCTGTAAAAGAAATGTGACGTGTGGAATAATTTGCTTATGGCAGAAGACCCAGGCCAAATCAAGTATATTAATTTGGTTAAAACCATAATGCAGCATTTGATACTATCAATCATGTTTCTCTAATGTCCAGAATAGAGAATGTTCTGAGTTTTTTATGAGACTACACTCCAGTGGTTTAAGTTCCATCTGACTGACAGGTTTGTTAGTCTTGGCAAACGTAGTACCAGTTACACAGGGAGTTACTCAAGACTCTGTCCTCAGCCACCTGCTCTTCTCTATCTAATTGCTTCCCCTTTGGTCATATTTTGTAGCTTTGGATAGGGTTAACATTTTATGTGGATAATACTCAGATAAATTTCAGGGTTAAAAATGAGAAGCTCAGAGTTTTCTCAGTTGGCAACTTGCCTCAGACAAATTAACATCTAGAATACAACTTCAAAAAATACAAAAGCCATTCTAACTGGCACTAAAACTCAGCTTAAGAAAACAAGCCCCTTTTAATCACTTACTAAGTATCATCATAACTTTATATGAAATGAATATTGGTATCATTTTTGATGCACCCCTTTCATAATCAACACACTTAAACCACATTTAAAAAAATGCAACATCTCATGTTCACTCATTTTTCTTTTTTGAATTCTGAAAACTTGTTCATGCCTTAATTATTTCTCACATTGACTACTGTAGCTAATTATTGACAGATGCCCATTTTAAAATTTTATTTCAGTTCCAGGTGGCTCAAAACTTTGATGCAAGAGTTCTTGAACAGACCCACTACAAAGAACACATTACTGTACACCCATTCTGCTCTACATTCACCAGTTCCCTGTCCCTTATAAGATTAAACATAAAATTATATTACTTATCTTTAAAACTTTTAAAGACCTTGCACTGGAGTACGTCATTAACTTCAACAAATTACCCTCAACCAATCACTTTGCTTCTCTCTGCCCACTAAGGTCCAGACTAACCTGTGTCTCTATGGATGACGGAGCCTTCAGCTCTGCTGTGCCAGAACTTTGCAATGACCTCTGTAAACTAATTAGATCAGCTGAATAACTTAAATTCTTTTAAAAAGTAACACAACATCAATTCAGAAAGGGACTTAACCTACTCTGACATTCTGACCCTTTCTCTCAATTTACTATCTCTGTCCATGTGCTCAGGAGGATGTGTGTTTGCATCACAAAATGTTATTTGTTTTTGGTTTTCTTGTATTTTGTATTTTTTTGTATTTTACTCCGGTTCACTGTCTCTTAGTCTATTTCTAAATTTTGTGGTTCTTGTATTTATCTTTAATTTTAGTGTTTTTGTTGATGTTATTCTGTTTTCAGCATTGTGCATTTATCTTTTTTCTTGTGCTTCCCCAGTTCATTTTTTTTTTTTATGCACTTTGAGCATGAAAGGGGTGCTATATACTTGTAAATAATGTGTATCATCATAATCAATACTGAAAAAATAACAGACCGATCATTTAAAATAAATCATTTGGAAGTTTTAAACTTTTTTTTAAATCTCTATTCTCTCACTCTCTGCATATTTTTATTAGTTTATTAAAGAACAGTTAAAAATAGACTACATAAATTTATTAAATTTGGTAGATATTATCTGAATAAATGTCTACCAACAGGAAACTAGAAGTTACTAATTACTTTTACTAATTCAAACACATCATTTTCAGTTGTTCTCTTCCTACCACATTCTGAACAAAAAAAGTGACTTGGCATGTGTTACAGAAAAAAAATTATATTTCATTATTTCGTCGTGGCTTGGCTAGAGCACATATTTTTCATTTTCTTATCATGCGGGCAAACAACATGTCACAAAAACCGGATTACAGTTTTTTACACCAACTTACTGTTGGTTTGTACTAAGAGTTTGCAACATACAATGTGCATGAAGAAGGACAAAATATTTATGGTACTGGTTACATATAATCAGTTAATATCAAATTGTATTAGTTCATGAACATGGTACAATTGCATTTCTTTTTGCTTGCCAGTATACCTTCAAATTCATTATTACTTTTACATGACATCACAGAGGGCTCCCCCTTGGAGGTCAGTGTACATGTACAGTGTATATTAGTATATGAGATCAAAGTGAGTGGGGGATCTTCATGATTCATCAAGCACCACTGGTACTGGACCACTTCAGCACTGCCTACAAGACAAAACAAATACCACCACTTTCCTTGTCCAGTGACTGAATCTCACTACATAGGTTATGTAAGACATAACATCACAAGGATAGGTCCCAGCTGCCCTGTGACCCAGCCCAGGATAATTGGGTTAGGAAAACGGAAGGTAAATAAAAAGTATTATAACTTTTCTGTCAAGTTGCATTAGCCTAGGGATCAAGTACTTACCTTATATGCTTCCAATCCAATAATAAAATAATAGGCTTGAGGGGACCCTTTAAAATGGGAAAACCAGCCAAAGTCTCAAAAGAATTTGTGGCCAAAGCAAGCAATCATTTAAAGTATAGTGTGACACCTAATAGAGCACTCTAAATAGCTGATATCATGGACAGCAAACATATGCTTTACTCATTCAAATTGCATTCCCTTAGCTACATCGCACTACTGCTAAGCTAGCTAAAGTCAGCAACCTCACAATCTTGATGCTGTGAATATGAATAGCTGATAGCTTTCTTATGAGGAGCGTGAAAGAAAAAAAAAAAAAAAGAAAATGGATTGACAGATGCAGTTTGACTCCTTCAGGAAACTTCTGCAAATATATGTAGTCAATCAACTGGGTTTATTTACATCATAAATGTGCCCAGCTCTTAAAGAAACAAGGCGCACTATACAAGTAAGCAGTGCCAAAAAGAAAAACATTAAGCTTGATGTTACAGTTGCAGAGAACATATACCATGCCATATACCATGATACCATGATAAATTGCATTATTTACTCTAAAGATGCATTTGTAAACTAAAGATCTTGATATTTTAAAGACGAAATGTACTAAAGTATATATATTACATTATACAGATACATTTTTAACTTTATTTAAATAATTTATATTGTTTATGATTAAATCGTTGGCACAACGTCAGTGATGAGCTGGCACCCCATTCAGGGACTGTACCTGCCTCAAGCTGTATGCTTGCTGGTGTTCGCACAACCCTGGATGAATAGATGGATGGAATAATTAAACACGTACTGCGAAGATATTTCAAAGTTCCTTAAAGGTTTTGAAGAATCGGCATTCTAAGCTTACAGATGGCTTGACATTTATTAAAGAGCTGTTTGTGTGGCGATTGGTTATTTGAAGAAAGAAAAGGAAGGACAGGAATCATGCTGACTGGGATTTATTAGAGGCAGAAGAACTTGGAAGTTGGCGTATGCACAGATTTATGCATCTGGATTTTTTTGTGCATACGAGTATTTGAGGAGAGCCCATCTCCCACTACCCATGCTAACCACCTTCTACAAAGGGACTATTGAGAGCATCCTGAGCAGCTGTATAACTGTATGGTTTAGGAATTGCACTGACATGTATCAAAAGACAGACAGTGAGGAAAGCTGAGAAGATCATCAGGATCTCTCTTTCTACCATCATGGACAGGTAACCCACACACTGTAATGGCAGCGCTACCAATGTTGTGGAGGATCCAACACACCCCCTCACATAACCATCCAGCCATTTGGAAAAAAAAGTAAGCATTCGGACCTTCACTACCAGAATGTGTAATAGTTTCTTCCCTCAAGCTGTAACACTCCTAAACATTCTATAGACTAATATCACACACACATCTTCCCACTCAACTAGATCATGTCTTTATATTTATTATACTGTTGCCTTCTTCCTACTCCCAGCATCATATTTAAATCTGTTCCGTCTATTAAGTCACATTTTGGCACAACCTGCTACCTTTTCTTGTGACTTTAAATATCATAATGTATACTGACTGATGCTGCACTGTCTTCACTGTATCACTGTCTGCCTTTGCACTGTCTTGCAATGTTTGCACATGCTTGCATATATGCACTTTACATACATTGTAGTTTATTCTGTAATCCTGTGTTCTATGTAGCACCGTGGTGCTGGAGGAACATTCTATCTTTTCACTATGTACTGTGCTAACTATATATGGTTGAAATGACAACAAAGCTACTTGACTTAACTGAGAGCTAGCTTAGTAACATTTCACACAAATTTTACATTACCAAATGGTTTACATCCATTTATAAATCAAGAGACACTGGTCAAGGAGATGGCCTTGGCATAATTCTTTGTGATGAAATAAAAAACACTTCTAAAAAATGGAGGAAAATTTACAACATTTGTGATTCTCATAATGTATATTAAAATAGATTTTAACACAATTGTATCAATCTACAGACCACCAGGGCCATATTCATTGTTTATGACTGAATTTGGCAGCCTTTTATTTGATTTACCCACACATTATGAGATTATGAGCATTAAATGTTGATAGAGGAATCTAATATCCACAAAGATGTGAAAACTGAAAGAAAATTTTACAGTTTTGCCAGAATGTCAATAGCCCAATTTATTGTAATAATCACATATAGTGTCAAATTATTACATACAGTTAAGGTTTAATATTTAAGTATTACTTCACTAAATTATCTCTGATCACTACTTAACTAAGTTTGATTTGATTTTGCCCTTACTTCTACAATCACAGATTTAAAAAGGACAACACAACATCAGGACTGTAACTCTACCTCAAACTTTGTAGATATTTTGAGAATGACAACCCTAATTACGGAAAAATGTATATTTCCTTACATCTAATTACAATGTAACTTTGAAAGGTGCCTTGAATACAGTAATTCCACTTAAAGCAAAAGTGACTGAAGCACTCACCCTGGTTTAAAGAGAGTACTCACATACGTAAGAGTGCAAAAAACCCAAGGATAGATGGATAGCAACAAAGCTACAGGTCGTCTGAACTACAAGAGCAGACACCATTAAAAGGCTTATTCTTCTTCTTTAACCTTTAACATACTATCTGTTACTTATGCCCAGTCTCAACAAAACTAGTGAAAAGCTCAATGGATATTCTGGCGGAACCCATTCTTAGCATCATGAATGGATCATTACCAACTGGCACAGTTCCTAATTACACTAAAATTGTCAGTAATCAGACCATTGCTGAAAAGGAGGGAAGCAATGTCAGAACTACACTCATATATACTTAACAATTGCAGATGTATTTCAAATGTACCTTTTATTTATAATATGCTTGAAAAAGTAGTTACCACACAGCTTCAGTCTCACCTTTTATACATCACAGCTTATTTGAGAAATACCAGTCCAGCTCCCACAACAGTTACATTACAGAAACAGACCTGTGCCAGTATAAATAACATTTTAATATCTTTTCATAAAGTAAACTTCGCAGTAGCTGCGAATTTAGAATTGTTTTGATAGTACTTCATCATTATGTTCAAAGGTTAAATGTGCTGTCCCATTGGGAACTATCACCAAAAAACATAACTTTAATTCTCACTCAAATGCAGATGGTACCCCGCTATACATTTCTTTTAGATCAAATGAAGCTTCCCCAACGTTGTCCTTAAATAATTGAGTCAGTGAGCTGTTTTACCGCCCTTGAAAAAAAACTTTTTTTTTTTTCTTTCTGCATGTTTAAATATTTGCATTTATGTGTATTCAATATGAAATTACTTTTTGTTTACCTGTGAATTTGTAACAGCAATCTGCTCCATCTATATAAAAATAAACTGTACTAAACTAAATAGCACTGTGAGCATTTTTAGAAAAGTAATGGATGAATGATTAAATTATAAACTGATTCTTTAAAAAAAAACTGATACAGTGTGTGTAACTAGTGAATAACGTAATACTTTTTTCAGATACACAAACTTGATCATGGATGCTACCACTGTGGTACACAAATGAACTATAAATTTCAATATACATAAATTCCCAGCTATGACCCACTATGTGACCCTGATTAATTTGCCTTTGCTACAAATGATAAAAACAGTCAGTACTATGGCTCTTTATGAAGCTCTTAGTGATACTTGGTACTACAGGTAGGTGCTACATACAGCAAAAAAGGGGTTTGTTTAATGCTAAAAAAAAGACTTAATTATTGTTTACATTACAGGCCAATAGAAAGCTAGGTGAAATTAGCTTAAAATTTGTATTTTCATCAACATGCATTTTGTGTAGAAGGCTAGAGATGTGATTGGTCTATGACAACTCAGACAAAAATATACTGAACAAATATTCCAAGGAATATAAGTATTGAAAAAGAACAAAACATGGCATTAAATAGTGTAACAAAATATACCATCTTAACAAGCAAATAAACACAACAAATAACAAGTAATGCTGATTGTTTTGGAAGATGCCCCTTACTAGCTAGCCTAATTTAAATTGCTTACATGTGTTGATAACAATGATTAGTTTTCTCAAGTTATGGCAAATTACTTTTGGAGTTGAGCACCATTATTTGTAAGAGGTTAATAATTTCTGTTTTTATTGTGAGGTATATAATCCAATTATGACTTATCAAATCAAAAATAATACATGCATGTCCAAAGTGTACAATGCAGACTCAAGTTTAACAATTTCATTTATAATAACCTAGTGTTTCCAGGGTTTCAAGTCCCCCATCTGTTCTTGACTCAAGAATTTGATTACTTAAAATTCCTTCGTACAAGTATAGTACTTGAGTATTTAATGAATTGAAATCTGTCAATCAATTTTTAACTTGTGGCAGGCACCAGCATTGGTATTAAAATTGGCAGAAACCAATTTGCTGTACTATAAAGCCATTCTTGAAAGAAAAAAAAAAATCAAATGTTAATTAAGAGTAAAACCAAGAATTTATGCTGTGTATATGAGACAGGCAGCATGGACTTAAAGGAGCATTTGTGTTTAAAAATTTCATTCCAGTGAGCATTAAAAAGGAACTTAACTGAATAGAAAAATGAAATGAAGAATTAATTAAAAAAAAAAAAAACTAACTAAAACATCAAAATCTACCAACTCTACAATTTAGAGAAAAATCATAGAACTTTCAAAATTCTAAACATAATAAAACAGTATGCACAACCTTTTACCTATTCATTTGCTTAAGTCACAAAATTAAATTTAGGGGGGCTCGTATAACATTCTGGGCTCACAGAGGTACGGTATATACTTATCACAACTCCTAGATGTACATATTTGCTATCATCCGCTCCCAATGAAGCAGCATAGTTTTGCCAAATGACTTAGAACTTTGCTTGATTTGTAATGAGGTTACATAACATATGACAATTTAATTGAAAATTGAGCCACCAAGATAAGAATATGGCTTTAACAATGGCAAGGAAAAATTAGAAGAGAGATGCCATGAGACCGGTCTAAAATAAAAGTTTGCCCAAAACGTTCACTCTATGTTGGCATCCAGTTTGCTATTTTTCAGCAATAGGTGTGGGATTAAACCTTCACTAAGTGAACAGAAGCAGTATTAAAAATAGAACTTAAGATGACAGTCTCAACGTTATTTTGTTTGGTTTGTGCACTTCAGTCACTACTTTAATAGAGGAGGAGGAAACATGATGGTCTTGTAAAAAAACATGGGAATATACAAATGGAATCCTGCGATTTAGTGGCCAAATCAAACAACCATTCAGCAGCTTTGCATGACCTTTTCTTTAAAATAAGCATTATGGAATTAGAGAAGGAAAAAAACAAAGAACAAGTGGAAAGCAGCCTAGCAGCTCCCTTTTGCAGAATGGAACCCAAATATAGTGGAGCCTGACATTATTAAACCATAACAATTTTTTTTGTTTTGTTGCAATTTATGTCTGGTACACAGGTCAAGCACTCTTACCCACCATTATTACTGCTGAACACAAACACCACTACCTACTTCTTAAAATCAGTGACAAGGGGAAAGGAGAAGTTATGTAGTCATGTCTTTCAACAACGAATTGTGGCATGAAAGCAAATCCAAAAGAAACACAAATACAGTAATCCCTCGCTACTTCGCGGTTCACTTTTCACGGATTCACAACTTTGCAGGTTTTTAAATATAGTAGTAGTATTTCCTAGTCTAAGAACAACAAAACAAGTTCGGTGACTAAGTGCGTTGTAACACAGGATGTGATTGGTACATGGGAGGGAGACGACAAATCACAGCTTCCCGCTTTCTAATCGGGCCCGTGATTGGTGCTTTGACTGATGCCTAGATCCCATAGCATCTCTCCTTGTCTCTCTGTCGCGGCCATTTCGCTTCAAGCTTTCTCGCCGAGCGGTTTACTTTACACTGTACTGTGTGTGATTTTTGTGGTTTCTTTGTGTTGAACTTCGCTCAATTTTCACCCCCTGCAATGGCTCCCAAACGTGCTCCTTCTTCCAAGGCTGGTGCTGAGCCTAAACGCCAACGAAGAATGATGACGATCGCTGAGAAGGTGAAACTTCTGGATATGTTGAAGGAAGGGAGAACGTTCGCGGCTGTGGCGATCGGTCCGATTTTGCAACAAGGTCGATGACGTCATGACCGCCTACAAGCTGCTCTTCGACCGGAAAAAGAAGCAGCGGCAGCAACTGCCGATCACAATGTTTTTGCAGCCTCGCAAAAAAGAGCCAGTTCCTACTACTACTACGGATACACCTTCGGAAACCGTGAAAGAGGTGCCCCAGGAAATGTTAAGTAGGTCCCTGTTATTAATAGAGTAAAGGGTGGGTTGTAAACAGTACAGGGACGGTTTAAAGATGTGCAAATACACGTTAAATAATTAAATAAATATGGTGTCCCTACTTCGCGGAAATTCAGTTATTGCGGCCGGCCTTGGAAGCTATCTCCCGCGATAAACGAGGGGTTACTGTAGACTTAAAAACAAGCAAACTTTATACAGGAGACAAATCATATTCTATAACTACACAATCAACAGTGTTAACCAATCTGCTAAACATAATAGAATACAGTAGTCTGAACTACCTTTTAGAATGGTAACATGAAAGGAATACTGGTTGAGAATGGAGCCATAGAAATGTCAGGCAACTTGCATAAATTATTAAATGAACAGTGTTACAATGTAAAATTCTTAACAAATGAAAAATCTGGTTATGCATTTTCCTGTAATTTATTTTGTTTCTGTTTTAATGGGATATTCTAAGTAAACACTCACTACTTAATGTTAAATGCAGCTGGATGTAGCATTTGTATACCTGTAGATTAGCTAACTCACTAGGACAGCAAAATTTTTACTTATGGTTATAAACTAGCACAATTAACTGCTTTTGTACATAAAATGAAATGTATACATCATAGTCTTAAATTAAATTTTACTATTCACCATTATTTAAGGATAATCTTTATTCACATTAAAAGGAGTGCTAGCTCACCAAAGAGCACGTCAAAATACTGTACAGATGGATGGTTTAATTTTTAAAAAAATTTATCATGACAATTTACTCCAAAACACAGTAATGATTATATTAAGGGTTTACTAAATCTGAAATATATTAATATTGGCATTTAAATAAAAGAACCAAATCTCAGACTATGTTCTTATACACATTGCTGAATAGAAATTTAAAAAACTTAGCCAATCTTTGAAATATCTGATTATAGAAAATATCAGAGCAACAAAAATAGATTTTTACAGTATAATCAAGAGGAACTGAATATCAACTGTTCCATTTTCTGGACAATATTACATGGTGCTGGAGCCTAATTTGGAATCCAAACACATGAGATGTTTGGGTAAGATGTCAGTACTTTTTGTACACATTTATACTACATGCAGTGACACCTGGATAGAGAGTCACTAAATATTAATAAAAAATACGGTGGAAGCTAAATATGGGAGCTGTAACACATGTAACAGTGCTTCCAAAAGACATTTGATTCAGGTGGGGAGGGGGGCACCCCTTTTTGGGTGTTAAATAACGTTGTAGAGGGATTCTGTATAAAAACACCAATATGCTCTAAATCTGAAGTTGTGTGTTGTACACTTGTTTCTGAATAGCTTCAATGAAACAGCATAAAGGTTTTGGTTGCGTTACTATCTGAACACAAAGTTATTATGTAATTTAAATACCACCACCAAGTATATAAAGTATGAAGTAAAAATAAAATAAAAAATGTTGACAGCACTTACTGAAAGTATGTATGTTTTTATCGGTCTATCCTATTACTGCTTGCACATACACTATCCTATAACGGAGAAGGCAAAACTGGAAAATGAAATGTATTAGGTATGAAGGTTGTGCGTAGAGATTTTAGTATTAACTTTCATTTAGCTATTTAGCTGAACAAATCACTTTGTTTTACAGTATGTATAATACTGAAATAGCCTGACCAGTTTGTCAGTGCAGAGGAATCAAGAGGAAATCAGGTTATTAAGTCGTCGTGATGTATACATACAGTGTAAGCTCTAAGAAATTTTAAAAAAGTACTATGGCAATATGAACAGGGACAGCATGGCTCAAAATGCCAGTGTTATGTGTTTAAATCTCAGCCTGGCCACCACTGACTCAAATTTGAAGACTGTGTATCAAATTATCAAATTTGCACATGCTCCATGTTATTGTGGATTTTTACTGGGTTTACTCCCATGTCCCAAAGACATACAGGTTATACTAAACTCAATATAGGCTTGGTATTAACAAGTACGGTTTATAATAAAAAGGTACCCTATTCTTGTGATCCATGTTGCTTGCATAAGCTAGGGTTACCCAAAAATCCCACAGTGCAATAAATAAGATTAGAAAGTTAATGGCCAGATGACTTTTACAAAAACTGCTTCAGTCCAGAGTATAAAAAAGAAAATCAAAAAGGCTAAATACCAGCAACTGAAAGTGAATTTTTAATAAATTATGTCACCTCTTTTTTCAGTAATGTTTAATCAAAGCAATCAACAAAGACTAACTTGGAGCAGATTCCAAAAGAGGAAAAGTTAAAGACAAATCTCAGGATTGAACAACAGAAATACAAGATAAACGCACATTCCTGACATACTTGAATCACACTAAAATAGAAAAAAAAAAAACTTAAAACATTTACACAATACATGCACTTGTTATTTTATGCAAAAGGGACAGCAAACAAAGGCCACTACTTGCATTAAATGACTGAGATAAGTTTTAAAAAATGAATAAATAAAAAAATACTCAAACAGTGAGCCTTTGTTTCCATGTAACAGAAGGCAACACCGTTTAAATATTGCTACAAGATTAATGGCACAGTGCTGCAAGGTGTAACTTTATAACCAAAAAGATCTTTGTAATGCTGAGAATCAATCTTTATTATTTCAGGGAATGAAGAGAGAAAAAAAAAGTTATAAAAAGCAGTGTCATTTAATCTGGCTTACAATTTAGGAAGGCAAGAGTTGTTTCTAACAGGTTTCACTACAGGAAGACTTCTATTGTCTAACCCTACAAAGAACAGTATGTTCATAAAATATTCTGACCAATTCACTTTCTCCACGCTTTTATTGTGTTGCAGATTTAATTTTAGTGGATAAACTTGCTATTTTTAGACAACAATACACACACTTTTTTCGGCTGCCCTAGTCAGGGGTTGACACAGCGAATCATCTTCCATATCTTCCTGTTCCTTGAATCTTGCCCTGTTACGCCCATTACCTACATATCCTCTCTCACCACATCCATAAACCTCCTCTTAGGCCTTCCTGTTTTCATTTTAGTATCTTTAACTCTACCACCTCCAGTCTGTCTCCTGTTTTTTTGGTCAGTGCCACTGTCACCAAATCATATAACACAGGTGGTCTTCACTACTGACCTGTAGACCTTCCCTTTCACTCTTTCTGATACCCATCTGTCAATGAAAACAGGTTTTCTTAAATGCCTGCAAATATGTTTTACTCTTATAAGCAATCATAATCAGATCCTTCATTCGGCAATATCAAGTCCCTTTAGCAGCAATTACAGGTTCAAGCACTCTGGGGAAAGTCTGTACACATTTTGCACACTTGGATTTGGGCAATGTATCCCATGCTTTTTGGCAAATCCTCTCAAGCTCTTATAGTTTAGATGTGAAGCATCTGTAAACTGACATCTCTAGGTTTGTCAACAGATGTTTAAATGGATTTAAGTTTGGGCTTTGGCGGATTCACTCAAGGACAGTCAGGGGCTTATCTCAAAGCAACTCTAGACTTCATAGGTTTGGGTCTGCAGTGTGAATTGTGGGACCTTATATCCACTGATTTATGCATTTCTAACCTATATCCAATCAACTGTATTTGACATAGTTAGACTCCAGCCAAGTTCTAGACACATCTATAGGGTAATTAAAGCAAGCAGGATGCAAATGACCACAGTTTGAAGTGCCAAAGCAAAGGATCTAAATACTTATAAGAATGAGAAATTTCACCTTATAATAAATTTACAAATCTTTCTGAAAACATGTTTTACTTGTTCATTATAGGTTTGTGAATGTAGTTTTATTGACAAAAATTGTAGATTTATCAATTTATAATTAAATCTGCAAGTGTTCAGAAAGTGAAGGGGTATGCATTATTTCTGAACCCACTGAATCTATTCTAAAATTTGAATAATATATTTTATACAGCAGCTTTGCACCATCCAATCTTTCAGACAAAGAACGCACTTTTGAAAACTAAAGAAAATTACCAAAAAAAAAAAAGCTCATTCTTAAAAAAAAAAAAAAAAAAAAAAGGAAATAAAATAAATTCTCAGCCTTACTCTGGTCTTTGCCAGCACTAGAGTGCTTGAAGTTACTGTATATATCAGATGCAGAATATACAGTACAGTACAATGGTGTCACAATATATTTAATTTAGCTGCATTTTGAAATTGAGGAACATTACCTTTAAATATTAAGTATTTTTTGTACATTTTACAGTATGAATGTTTACAAAAAGCATACAAAGCCACAGGTACATATAGCCTTCTGGTTTCTATGTAGTTCTACTTAAATTAATTCAACTTACAAGGTGCTGAAAGTAACAGTAACAATAATAATCTGATATCTGTTTTGATACAGTGTAGGGCTGCAACGATTAGTTGATGTAATCGACGACGTCGACTACAAAAAATTGTTGACATGGATTTTTTTATTATCGACGCATCATAAACAAAACCTTCAATAGAGGCTCCAGTCACAAAGAACCACATTGGTTTTTGTAACTGCAATGCACTACGTGAAAATCTGGGGGCAGTATCGTTTGTTATTGTTTATCAAGACTGCACACAATCCCACCAATGAAGAACAACGTCTGAGGAGAAGAAGAATGTAGAGGAAAATAAATGTGGTTGCAATGGCGAGTCGGATAGAGGAGGGGGAAGGAGATGGAAAACAATTAAGACAGAAACTTCATCTAAGCACCGTGATGTCCTCACATTGATGGATTAAAGGCCAGAAGTCCACATGACATCATCATTGAATTCTTCCGTGAGAACCCAGAATACACCGAGGACTGATTGAGGTCATTTATGTTAGGTAGAATGTATAGAGGGGGCTGGGCAGCCTTGTGGCCTGGAACCCCGGGCAGATGTTTTTTATTTTCTCCGTATGGAGGTTTTTTATTTTTCTTCTGTCCTCCCAGGCCGTCAGGCTTTACTCTTATTCTATGTTAATTAGTGTTGTTTTATTCTAATTCTTACTTTGTCTTTTATTTCTCTTTTCTTCATCATGTAAAGCACTTTGAGCTACAATGAAAATGTGCTATATAAATAATTGTTGTTGTTGTTGCTGCACCTACCACATGACAAATCAACTCAGAATCCCCCGATTAGGACCCAACTGCAGCCATGCAATGGATGACACCTCAGAACCACACTAGTTCAGATGGAATGGGCATGGTACAAAAGAAACACACTTAGAAAGAGTAAACCCTAAATTTCACTACAATGAGCTAGTGTGCCAACTGTACGATTGACACCATATTCAGAGTTGGTTCCTATATTGGTAGGCTCCAGATACCCATTACTATTCAGTTAGATTAAAACAGTTCCATTAAAGGATGGACAGAGGAATTTGAAAAAAGTTGTTCTCTGATTTACCATAACACCAGCAGTCAAAAAAATTAGGCTTCAGTTTCAAAGAATTTTCTAAAACATTTCTAGTGAAAATGCATAACAAGTATGTCTGAAAGCAGTTTACAAAAAAATGTTATTGAAATATTAGAGAAAACTATAAGCTAATTCAATAAGAATGCCGTGGATTAAACTGAACAGTTGCTGATGATTCAATTACAGTGAATTGCACTAAAATACCAGGAGAATAGAGTAACCATAGCTAATCTAAGCATGCAATAAAAATTGGAAGATACTATGCTGCATCTTTAATTAGCCAAAATGACGAAGGTAGAAGTACAAAATGTACAGCTTACAAAAATTCAATAACTTCAAAACAAAAATTAGTGTCTTATTTTACTTTTTTCTTCAAGTTAAAGTACACTGAGAAAGGAACCCACTGTTAGCGGCTGTTCAATAACTTGTTTTAAAAATAACACGACTGATTACATGTTTGTGAGGAATTATAAGTATTATCTCCAATACTGATTAAAAATGTTTAAAATCTACACAATCAAAGCTATTTTTATTTATTATTACATCAGTTACTACACATTGCTATTGTATAAAGAAAAATCATGCAGGTAATGGTCTTTGATGTTTGTGTTTGTAATAATTTAAAAAGTTCTCAAACTGCTAAATGCAGAAAAGGAAATTAAATCATTATGTATGAGTTACCGAAAGTGGATTTTAAGTAACTTCAGAGCCAGTATCACAAAGAACAATTTGCAGGCTTCCACATCAGAATACCAGAGCCACAATCTGCATAGATCTTTCAAGTGCACTTTCAAAATTCCCTCTTTCAGAGAAGCATTAGTTTAAACTTGGGTCAACTGGAAAAAATACTATAGAAGCAATTCCAAGTAAAAAGGACTTGCAATATATTGACAAATTCCTAAACAAACTTTGAACCACCACATTTACTGCCTTCAATTGACTCTATTCCAAGGTTATTATAGTTAACAAAAACTAAAATCAAAACTGAAAGAATTAATAAAATAAAAAAACATTTTCGTAAACTGAAATTAATTAACAAAACTGAAATAAAAAACTAAAACGAAACTATTAATGTAGCTGAAAAGACTAACTGAAATAAAATAATTTACAAAAAATATTTTTTTAGTTTTCATAACAACTGGACTTATATAAGGGCTAACCTGGACTACAGAGGGTCGCGAAATTAATTAAAATATATTAATAAGAATTTCAAATTTGGATTTTGAATAGATATTCCTGCTGTTAATCTTTAACCCTTCTAACTTTTAACTCTAAAACAGAAAGTAATCTACCACAAGCCACATCTCTCTCCATATTTTTTATATATATATATATATATATATATATATATATATATATATATATATATATATATATATATATATATATATATATATATATATATATATATATATATATATATATATATATATATATATATATATATATATATATATATATACATACATACATACATATACATACATATACATACATATATACATATACACACACATATAAACACACTCACCTAAAGGATTATTAGGAACACCATACTTATCCGGTGTTTGACCCCCTTTCGCCTTCAGAACTGCCTTAATTCTACGTGGCATTGATTCAACAAGGTGCTGAAAGCATTCTTTAGAAATGTTGGCCCATATTGATAGGATAGCATCTTGCAGTTGATGCAGATTTCCTCCATCCAGGGCACGAGGCTCCCATTCCACCACATCCCAAAGATGCTCTACTGGGTTGAAATCTGGTGACTGTGGGGGCCATTTTAGTACAGTGAACTCGTTGTCATGTTCAAGAAACCAATTTGAAATGATTCAAGCTTTGTGACATGGTGCATTATCCTGCTGGAAGTAGCCATCAGAGGATGGGTACATGGTGGTCATGAAGGGATGGACATGGTCAGAAACAATGCTCAGGTAGCCTGTGGCATTTAAACGATGCCCAATTGGCACTAAGGGGCCTAAAGTGTGCCAAGAAAACATCCCCCACACCATTACACCACCACCACCAGCCTGCACAGTGGTAACAAGGCATGATTGATCCATGTTCTCATTCTGTTTATGCCAAATTCTGACTCTACAATTTGAATGTCTCAACAGAAATCGAGACTCATCAGAGCAGGCAACATTTTTCCAGTCTTCAACTGTCCAATTTTGGTGAGCTCGTGCAAATTGTAGCCTCTTTTTCCTATTTGTAGTGGAGATGAGTGGTACCCGGTGGGGTCTTCTGCTGTTGTAGCCCATCCGCCTCAAGGTTGTGCGTGTTGTGGCTTCACAAATGCTTTGCTGCATACCTAGGTTGTAACGAGTGGTTATTTCAGTCAAAGTTGCTCTTCTATCAGCTTGAATCAGTCGACCCATTCTCCTCTGACCTCTAGCATCAACAAGGCATTTTCGCCCACAGGACTGCCGCATACTGGATGTTTTTCCCTTTTCACACCATTCTTTGCAAACCCTAGAAATGGTTGTTTGTGAAAATCTCAGTAACTGAGCAGATTGTGAAATACTCAGACCGGCCCATCTGGCACCAACAACCATGCCACGCTCAAAATTGCTTAAATCACCTTTCTTTGCCATTCTGACATTCAGCTTGAAGTTCAGGAGATTGTCTTGACCAGGACCACACCCCTAAATGCATTGAAGCAACTGCCATGTGATTGGTTGATTAGATAATTGCATTAATGAGAAATTGAACAGGTGTTCCTAATACAGTAATCCCTCCTCGATCGCAGGGGTTGCGTTCCAGAACCCCCTGCGATAGGTGAAAATCCGCGAAGTAGAAACCATATGTTTGTATGGTTATTTTTATATATTTTAAGCCCTTATAAAAACTCTCCCACATTGTTAACATTATTAGAGCCCTCTAGACATGAAATAACACCCTTTAGTCAAAAGTTTAAACTGTGCTCCATGACAAGACAGAGATGACAGTTCTTTCTCACAATTAAAAGAATGCAAACATATCTTCTCTTCAAACGAGCGCCGTCAGGAGCAGAGAATGTCAGAGAGATAGAGAGAGCATGACAGAAAAACAAAATCAAAAGATCAATATGTGCTGTTGGGCTTTTAAGTAGGAGCACTGAGATAAAGCAGCCGCAAAGAAGGGAGCAATGTGAAGGTAATCTTTCAGCATTTTTTAGAGTAGCCTCTGTATCTTCTAAACAAACAGCCTCTGTGCAAACAGCCCCTCTGCTCACACCCCCTCCGTCAGGAGCAGAGAACGTCAGAGAGAGAGAGCGCGCGAGATTAAAGCAAACAATCAAACGATCAATACGTGCTTTTGGGCCACCACGATAAAGCGGCATTTCTTAGAGGAGCGTCCATATCCTCTAGACAAACAGCCTCTGTGCAAACAGCCCCTCTGCTCACACCCCCTCCGTCAGGCACAGAGAATGTCTGAGAAAGACCGAGAAAAGCAAACAATCCGCTCGGGAAGCACATCGTATATCATTGAGGAGTTTTAGTTAATATGTAATACATGCTCTGATTGGGTAGCTACTAAGCCATCCGCCAATAGCGTCCCTTGTATGAAATCAACTGGGCAAACAAACTGAGGAAGCATGTACTTTAAATTAAAAGACCCATTGTCCGCAGAAATCCACGAACCAGCGAAAAATCCGTGATATATATCTAGATATGCTTACATTTAAAATCCGCGATGGAGTGAAGCCGCGAAAGTTGAAGCACGATATAGCGAGGGATCACTGTAATCCTTTAGGTATATATATATATATATATATATATATATATATATATATATATATATATATATATATATATATATATATATATATATATATATATATATATATATATAATAAAATTGTCACACACGTGCGCAGAGGGAGGCAGCTAAAGGGCTTGAGTAAGGGCAGTTCCGGGATGCCGGGATGTGGCAGAGTGCACCGACTCTTTTTCTCCCTTTCCTGTAGACCATTCACGGGAGATCCCACCTGTCTCTTTTGACACCACTTCCGGGACCGAGCCTATGAAAGAAGACCTTACCAGCCCCTGTGATGTCACGTCCGGACTTGAACCAATGGCTGAAGACTATGAGCCCGATCCATATGATCTCACTTCCCGTCTTCCCCATTAAAAACCTGCACCTTTTTCCTAGTCCGTCAGTTCTGTTTTGGACTCATTTTGTGCACATCAGTGCTGTATTTGCTAAAACATTACTTTTGCAGCCAGGATACCACATTATACAGGTGGCTGCCCCAACCCTTTATATGACTCTGTCTCATATATATATTTTATTCATTCATATTCATCCAGTAAAAGGCAGCTGGTGACGGAAGGCGGGTGTTCACACAGCATTTGAGAAGACAGACCAAGCTAAATATGGGTGCATAAATCGTGTGATGAAGAAAGCGATTTACTGTGTGATAATAATGAGTTCTTCAGGAGCTAGTAGTGACACGATGATAAATTCTGGTCCAAGTGTTAGTGAAGCATA